>NW_025536284.1:0-5000 GCF_020615455.1 Coregonus clupeaformis
GAGACATTACCCAGTTATAGTATGGTTATAATGATGACACTAGACTAGAGGAGAGGAGACATTACCCAGTTATAGTACTGGTTACTACATGATGACACTAGAGTAGAGGAGAGAGAGATACATTTACCCAGTTATAGTACTGGTTACTACATGATGACACTAGACTAGAGGAGAGTGAGACATTACCCAGTTATAGTACTGGTTATAGCATGATGACACTAGGACTAGAGGAGAGGAGACATTACCAGTATAGTATGGTTAAATGATGACACTAGACTAGAGGAGAGGAGACATTACCCAGTTATAGTACTGGTTACTACATGATGACACTAGACTAGAGGAGAGGAGATACATTACCCAGTTATAGTACTGGTTATACATGATGACACTAGACTAGAGGAGAGAGACATTACCCAGTATAGTATGGTTACTACATGATGACACTAGACTAGAGGAGAGGAGACAGTTACCCAGTTAGTAGTACTGGTTACTAATGATGACACTAGACTAGAGGGAGAGAGACATTACCAGTTATAGTACTGGTTAATAATGATGACACTAGACTAGAGGAGGAGGAGACATTACCCAGTTATAGTATGGTTACTAATGATGACACTAGAGCTAGATGGAGAGAGACATTACCCAGTTATAGTACTGGTTACTACATGATGACACTAGACTAGAGGAGAGTGAGACATTACCATTAGTAGTACTGGTTACTACATGATGACATAGATAGAGGAGAGGAGAATTACCCAGTTATAGAATTACTACATGATGACACTAGACTAGAGGAGGAGGAGACATTACAGTTATAGTACTGGTTACTAATGATGACACTAGACTAGAGGAGAGGAGACATTACCCAGTTATAGTACTGGTTATAGCATGATGACACTAGACTAGAGGAGAGAGACATTACCAGTTATAGTACTGGTTACTACATGATGACACTAGACTAGAGGAGAGGAGACATTACCCAGTTATAGATTTATACATGATGAACTAGACTAGAGGAGAGAGACATTACAGTATAGTAAATTGGTTAATACATGATGACACTAGAGGAGAGGAGAGAGACATTACCAGTTATAGTACTGGTTACTAATGATGACACAGACTAGAGGAGAGAGAATACATAGAGTACTGGTTATAATGATAACTAGACTAGAGGAGAGAGAATTAAATTATAGTATGGTTATACATGACGACACTAGACTAGAGGAGAGAGACATTACCAGTTATAGTAATGGTTACTACATGATGACACTAGACTAGAGGAGAGGAGACATTACCCAGTTATAGTACTGGTTACTAATGATGACACTAGACTAGAGGAGAGGAGACATTACCCAGTTATAGTACTGGTTATTACATGATGACACTAGACTAGAGGAGAGAGAGATTACCATATAGTACTGGTTAATAATGATGACACTAGACTAGAGGAGAGAGACATTACCCAGTTATAGTACTGGTTACTACATGATGACACTAGACTAGAGGAGAGAGAATTACAGTTATAGTACTGGTTATAATGATGACACTAGACTAGAGGAGAGAGACATTACCAGTTATAGTACTGGTTACTACATGATGACACTAGACTAGAGGAGAGGAGACATTACCCAGTTATAGTACTGGTTACTACATGATGACACTAGACTAGAGGGAGAGAGACATTACCCAGTTATAGTACTGGTTACTACATGATGACACTAGACTGAGGAGAAGAGAATTACCATTATAGTACTGGTTACTAAGATGACACTAGACTAGAGGAGAGGAGAGATTACAGAAGTATGGTATACATGATGACACTAGACTAGAGGAGAGGAATTACATTATAGTAACTGGTTGACTACATGATGACACTAGACTAGAGGAGAGGAGACATTACCCAGTTATAGTACTGGTTACTACATGATGACACTAGAGGAGAGGAGAGGAGACATTACCCAGTTATAGTACTGGTTACTACATGATGAATAGACTAGAGGAGAGAGACATTACCCAGTTATAGTACTGGTTATAATGATGACACTAGACTAGAGGAGAGAGACATTAAGTTATAGTACTGGTTATAATGATGACACAGACTAGAGGAGAGAGACATTACCCAGTTATAGTATGGTTATAATGATGACACTAGACTAGAGGAGAGAGACATTACCCAGTTATAGTATGGTTACTAATGATGACACTAGACTAGAGGAGAGGAGAGGAGACATTACCAGTTATGAGTACTGGTTACTACATGATGACACTAGACTAGAGGAGAGAGACATTACCCAGTTATAGTATGGTTATACATGATGACACAGAGGAGAGAGAGATTACCAGTTATAGTATGGTTACTAATGATGACACTAGACTAGAGGAGAGGAGACATTACTATAGATTAAATGATGACACTAGACTAAGGAGAGAGAGATTACCATTATAGTATGGTTACTACATGATGACACTAGACTAGAGGAGAGGAGACATTACCATTATAGTACTGGTTACTAATGATGACACTAGACTAGAGGAGAGAGACATTACCCAGTATAGTATTGGTTACTACATGATGACACTAGACTAGAGGAGAGAGACATTACCCAGATAGTATGGTATACATGATGACACTAGACTAGAGGAGAGAGACATTACAGTATAGTAACTGGTTACTACATGATGACACTAGACTAGAGGAGAGAGAGACATTACAGTTATAGTATGGTTATAATGATGACACTAGACTAGAGGAGAGAGACATTACAGTGTGTTGGATGGAGTGAGAGAGGGAGAGGGAGAAGGAGGAGAGGAGAGGGAGAGAGGGAGGAGGAGAGGAGAGGGAGGAGGAGAGGGAGAGAGGGAGGAGAGGAGAGGGAGACGGAGGAGAGGAGAGGGAGAGAGAGAGGGAGGAGGAGAGGAGAGGAGAGGGAGGGAGAGAGGGAGGAGGAGAGGAGAGGGAGGAGGAGAGGGAGAGAGGGAGGAGAGGATAGGGAGACGGAGGAGAGGAGAGGGAGAGAGAGAGAGGAGGATAGGAGAGGGAGGGAGAGAGGGGGGAGGAGGAGAGGGAGGAGGAGAGGAGAGGGAGAGAGGGAGGAGAGGGAGAGGGAGGAGAGGAGAGGGAGAGAGAGAGAGGAGGAGAGGAGAGGGAGGGGGGAGGAGGAGAGGGAGAGGGAGGAGGAGAGGGGAGAGAGGGAGGAGAGGGAGGGAGGGAGGAGGAGAGGAGAGGGAGAGAGGGAGGGGAGGAGGGAGGGAGGGAGGAGGAGAGGAGAGGGAGGAAGAGGGAGAGAGGGAGAGAGAGAGGGAGGGAGGGAGAGAGGAGAGGAGAAGGAGGGAGGGAGGGATGGAAGAGGAGGGAGGGAGGGAGAGAGGTAGAGAGAGGGGAGGGAGGGATGGAAGAGGAGGGAGGGAGGGAGAGAGGTAGAGAGAGGGAGGGAGGGATGGAAGAGGAGGGAGGGAGGGAGAGAGGTAGGGATGGATGGAAGAGGAGGGAGGGAGGTAGAGAGAGGGAGGGATGGAGGGAGGGAGGGAGAGAGGTGAGAGAGAGGGAGGGAGGAGGGATGGAAGAGGAGGGAGGGAGGGAGAGAGGTAGGAGAGAGGGAGGGATGGATGGAAGAGGAGGGGAGGGATGGAAGAGGAGGGAGGGAGGGAGGAGGAGAGGTAGAGAGGGAGGGAGGGAGGGAGAGAGGGATGGAAGGAAGAGGAGGGAGGGAGAGAGGGATGGGAGGAGAGAGAGAGAGAGAGAGAGAGAGAGAGAGAGAGAGAGAGAGAGAGAGAGAGAGAGAGAGAGAGAGAGAGAGAGAGAGAGAGAGAGAGAGAGAGAGAGAGAGGAGAGAGAGAGAGAGAGAGAGAGAGAGAGAGAGAGAGATGGGAAGAGGAGGGGAGGTATACTTCTCAGTAAACAGGGCTGGAGGGAGGGAGAGGAGAGGGAGAGAGAGGGAGGAGGAGAGGAGAGGGAGAGAGATCGATGGAAGAGGAGGGAGGTCATACCTTTCTCAGGTAAACAGGGCTGGAGGGAGGAGGAGAGGAGATGGAGGGAGGGAGAGAGATGGATGGGAGAGGAGGGAGGGAGAGAGATGGATGGAAGAGGAGGGAGGGAGAGAGATGGATGGAAGAGGAGGGAGGGAGAGAGATGGATGGAAGAGGAGGGAGGGAGAGAGAGGGATGGAAGAGGAGGGAGGGAGAGAGATGGATGGAAGAGGAGGGAGGGAGAGAGATGGATGGAAGAGGAGGGAGGGAGATGGATGGAAGAGGAGGGAGGGAGAGAGATGGATGGAAGAGGAGGGAGGGAGAGAGATGGATGGAAGAGGAGGGAGGTAGAGAGATGGATGGAAGAGGAGGGAGGGAGAGAGATGGATGGAAGAGGAGGGAGGGGAGAGAGATGGGATGGGAGAGGAGGGAGGGAGAGAGATGGATGGAAAGAGGGAGGGGAGAGAGATGGATGGAAGAGGAGGGAGGGAGAGAGATGGATGGAAGAGGAGGGAGGGAGAGAGGATGGATGGAAGAGGAGGGAGAGGTAGAGAGATGGATGGAAGAGGAGGGAGGTAGAGAGATGGATGGAAGAGGAGGGAGGGAGAGAGATGAGATGGGAAGAGGAGGGAGGGAGAGAGATGGATGGAAGAGGAGGGAGGGGAGAGAGATGGATGGGAGAGGAGGGAGGGAGAGAGATGGATGGAAGAGGGAGGTAGAGAGATGGGATGGAAGAGGAGGGAGGGAGATGGATGGAAGAGGAGGGAGGAGAGAGATGGATGGAAGAGGAGGGAGGGAGAGAGAGATGGATGGAAGAGGAGGGAGGTAGAGAGATGGATGGAAGAGGAGGGAGAGGGAGAGAGATGGATGGAAGAGGAGGGAGGTAGAGAGATGGATGGAAGAGGAGGGAGGTAGAGAGATGGATGGAAGAGGAGGGAGGGAGAGAGATGGATGGAAGAGCAGGGAGGTAATTTAGTAAAAGGTGGTGAATCTCGAAGGAACGAGTAAAATAGGGTAGAGGAAGAAAAAACGAA
>NW_025536284.1:7500-10000 GCF_020615455.1 Coregonus clupeaformis
GTAGACCAGCTAGAGACAACTTTACTCTAGTTAGATTAACAACTGACCTTAGATCAGTTTTAAAAAACATTACAATACATTCACAACAGATTTCCCAACACACTGTGTTCCCTCAGGCCCCTACTCCACTGCCACATACAGTGCCTTGCGAAAGTATTCATCCCCCTTGGCATTTTTTCCTATTTTGTTGCATTACAAACCTGTAATTTCAATGGATTTTTATTTGGATTTCATGTAATGGACGTACACAAAATAGTCCAAATTGGTGAAAAAAATAACTTGTTTAAAAAATAACGGAAAAGTGGTGTATGCATATGTAGCCCCTAAATATGATCTGGTGCAACCAATTACCTTCAGAAGTCACAATTAGTTAAATAAAGTCCACCTGTGTGCAATCTAAGTGTCACATGATCTGTCACATGATCTCAGTATATATACACCTGTTCTGAAAGGCCCCAGAGTCTGCAACACCACTAAGCAAGGGGCACCACCAAGCAAGCGGCACCATGAAGACCAAGGAGCTCTCCAAACAGGTCAGGGACAGAGCTGTGGAGAAGTACAGATCAGGGTTGGGTTATAAAAAAATATCCGGAACTTTGAACATCCCACGGAGCACCATTTAAATCCATTATTAAAAAATTGAAAGAATATGGCACCACAACAAACCTGCCAAAAGAGGGCCGCCCACCAAAACTCACGGACCAGGCAAGGAGGGCATTAATCAGAGAGGCAACAAAGAGACCAAAGATAACCCTGAAGGAGCTGCAAAGCTCCACAGCGGAGATTGGAGTATCTGTCCATAGGACCACTTTAAGCCGTACACTCCACAGAGCTGGGCTTTACGGAAGAGTGGCCTCCCATCCAGAGGATGCCATTGCTTAAAGAAAGAAATATGCAAACACGTTTGGTGTTCGCCAAAAGGCATGTGGGAGACTCCCCAAACATATGGAAGAAGGTACTCTGGTCAGATGAGACTAAAATTGAGCTTTTTGGCCATCAAGGAAAACACTATGTCTGGCGCAAACCCAACACCTCTCATCACCCCGAGAACACCATTTCATCGGCAGGGACTGGGAAACTGGTCAGAATTGAAGGAATGATGGATGGCGCTAAATACAGGGAAATTCTTGAGGGAAACCTGTTTCAGTCTTCCAGAGATTTGAGACTGGGACGGAAGTTCATCTTCCAGCAGGACAATGACCCTAAGCATACTGCTAAAGCAACACTTGAGTGGTTTAAGGGGAAATGTCTTTGAATGGCATAGTCAAACCCCAGACCTCAATCCAATTGAGAATCTGTGGTATGACTTAAAGATTGCTGTACACCAGCGGAACCCATCCAACTTGAAGGAGCTGGAGCAGTTTTGCCTTGAAGAATGGGCAAAGACCCCAGTGGCTAGATGTGCCAAGCATGTTATGTAAATCAAATGATACAAACCCCCAAAAAATCAATTTTAATTCCAGGTTGTAAGACAATAAAATAGGAAAAATGCCAAGGGCTGTGAATACCTTCGCAAGCCACTGTATCTACAATACAAAATCTAGTTTGAGCCAGCAGAGATTGACATGCATATTATTAATGTTTGCTTTCTGTGTACATCCAATGGCCAGCCGTGCTGCCCTGTTCTGAGCCAATTGCAATTTTCCTAAGTCCCTCTTTGTGGCACCTGACCACACGACTGAACAGTAGTCCAGGTGTGACAAAACTAGGGCCTGTAGGACCTGCCTTGTTGATAGTGCTGTTAAGAAGGTAGAGCAGCGCTTTATTATGGACATACTTCTCCCCATCTTAGCTACTGTTGTATCAATATGTTTTGACCATGACAGTTTACAATCCAGGGTTACTCCAAGCAGTTTAGTCACCTCAACTTAATCAATTTCCACATTATTTATTACAAGATTTAGTTGAGGTTTAGGGTTTAGTGAATGATTTGTCCCAAATACAATGCTTTTAGTTTTAGAAATATTTAGGACTAATTTATTCCTTGCCACCCAATCTGAAACTAACTGCAGCTCTTTAAGTGTTGCAGTCATTTCAGTCGCTGTAGTAGCTGACGTGTATAGTGTTGAGTCATCTGCATACATAGACACACTGGCTTTAGTCAAAGCCAGTGGCAAGTCGTTTGGAAAGATTGAAAAAAGTAAGGGGCCTAGACAGCTGCCCTGGGGAATTCCTGATTCTACCTGGATTATGTTGGAGCGGCTTCCATTAAAGAACACCCTCTGTGTTCTGTTAAACAGGTAACTCTTTATCCACAATATAGCAGGGGGTGTAAAGCCATAACACATTTGTTTTTCCAGCAGCAGACTATGATCGATAATGTCAAAAGCTGCACTGAAGTCTAACAAAACAGCCACCACAATCTTTTTATCATCGATTTTTCTCAGCCAATCATCAGTAATTTGTGTAAGTGCTGTGCTTGTTGAATGTCCTTCCCTATAAGCGTGCTGAAAATCTGTTGTTAATTTGTTTACTGTGAAAAAGCATTGTATCTGGTCAA
>NW_025536284.1:15000-35000 GCF_020615455.1 Coregonus clupeaformis
TGTGTGTTTTGGGATATCAGTGTAAGTGGGTAGAGTCCAGCGTGTGTGCCTAGAGTCAGTGCAAGAGAGAGTGTGTGTGTGTCTCAGTGTGTGTGTGTCTCACAAGGCGGGGCAGGGCTGGGTGTTGCAGACCACTTCCTGGTTTGGGGGTCGCTGGGCGTGGCTACAGAGGTCACCTGGTACCGTGGTCTGGCTCTCAGTCTCCACACACTCCCACAGCGCCTGGCGTCTACCTGGCACACACACACACACACAAAGATGTCTAGCTGGTCTACTGATCTAAGGTCAGTTGTTAATCTAACTAGAGTAAAGTTGTCTCTAGCTGGTCTACTGATCTAAGGTCAGTTGTTAATCTAACTAGAGTAAAGTTGTCTCTGACTGGTCTACTGATCTAAGGTCAGTTGTTAATCTAACTAGAGTAAAGTTGTCTCTAACTGGTCTACTGATCTAAGGTCAGTTGTTAATCTAACTAGAGTAAAGTTGCCTCTAGCTGGTCTACTGATCTAAGGTCAGTTGTTAATCTAACTAGAGTAAAGTTGTCTAACTGGTCTACTGATCTAAGGTCAGTTGTTAATCTAACTACAGTAAAGTTGTCTATCAGCGTGTGTGTGTGTCTAAATGACTGTAGCTCCTCACCCCCACCACAGGAGGCGCTGCAGGCTGTGTGGCCGCTGCTGATCCAGCCGTGAGGAGGAGCCAAGAGGTCAGGGTTCACCACGGGGTCAGAGGGCACCTGGTTGGGATGGCCCTTCCCACCGCTGACATCATTGATGGCCATGCCCATTCCACTGGTGACATCATTGCTTCCTGAGTAGGTGGGGCCAACAGTCTCAACTAGAGAGAGAGAGAGAGAGAAGGGGAGGATAGAGAGGAATGAGAAAGAGCGAGGGGGATGTGTGAGAGAGGAGGGATCAAAAAGAGGCTTGAGAAAGAAGAGGACAAAGAAGAAAGGGATGGGAGGTGGAGAGGAGAGGGGAGGTGAGGTACATGAGAAAGGGATGGGAGGTGGAGAGGAGAGGAGAGGGGAGGTACATGAGAAAGGGATGGGAGGTGGAGAGGTGAGGAGAGGTGAGGTACATGAGAAAGGGATGGGAGGTGGAGAGGAGAGGGGAGGTGAGGTACATGAGAAAGGGATGGGAGGTGGAGAGGAGAGGGGGAGGGGAGGTACATGAGAAAGGGATGGGAGGTGGAGAGGTGAGGAGAGGTGAGGTACATGAGAAAGGGATGGGAGGTGGAGAGGAGAGGGGAGGTGAGGTACATGAGAAAGGGATGGGAGGTGGAGAGGAGAGGAGAGGGGAGGTACATGAGAAAGGGATGGGAGGTGGAGAGGAGAGGGGAGGTACATGAGAAAGGGATGGGAGGTGGAGAGGAGAGGGAGGTACATGAGAAAGGGATGGGAGGTGGAGAGGTGAGGAGAGGTGAGGTACATGAGAAAGGGATGGGAGGTGGAGAGGAGAGGGGAGGTGAGGTACATGAGAAAGGGATGGGAGGTGGAGAGGAGAGGGGAGGTACATGAGAAAGGGATGGGAGGTGGAGAGGAGAGGGGAGGTACATGAGAAAGGGATGGGAGGTGGAGAGGTGAGGAGAGGTGAGGTACATGAGAAAGGGATGGGAGGTGGAGAGGAGAGGGGAGGTACATGAGAAAGGGATGGGAGGTGGAGAGGAGAGGGGAGGTGAGGTACATGAGAAAGGGATGGGAGGTGGAGAGGAGAGGGGAGGTACATGAGAAAGGGATGGGAGGTGGAGAGGTGAGGGGAGGGACATGAGAAAGGGATGGGAGGTGGAGAGGAGAGGGGAGGGACATGAGAAAGGGATGGGAGGTGGAGAGGAGAGGGGAGGGGAGGTACATGAGAAAGGGATGGGAGGTGGAGAGGAGAGGGGAGGGACATGAGAAAGGGATGGGAGGTGGAGAGGAGAGGGGAGGTACATGAGAAAGGGATGGGAGGTGGAGAGGAGAGGGGAGGTACATGAGAAAGGGATGGGAGGTGGAGAGGAGAGGGGAGGTACATGAGAAAGGGATGGGAGGTGGAGAGGTGAGGAGAGGGGAGGGACATGAGAAAGGGATGGGAGGTGGAGAGGAGGGGGAGGTACATGAGAAAGGGATGGGAGGTGGAGAGGAGAGGGGGGAGGTACATGAGAAAGGGATGGGAGGTGGAGAGGAGAGGGGGAGGTACATGAGAAAGGGATGGGAGGTGAGAGGTGAGGAGAGGGGGAGGTACATGAGAAAGGGATGGGAGGTGGAGAGGTGAGGAGGGGAGGTACATGAGAAAGGGATGGGAGGTGGAGAGGAGAGGGGAGGTACATGAGAAAGGGATGGGAGGTGGAGAGGAGAGGGGAGGTACATGAGAAAGGGATGGGAGGTGGAGAGGAGAGGGGAGGGACATGAGAAAGGGATGGGAGGTGGAGAGGAGAGGGGAGGGACATGAGAAAGGGTTGGGAGGTGGAGAGGAGAGGGGAGGTACATGAGAAAGGGATGGGAGGTGGAGAGGAGAGGAGAGGGGAGGTACATGAGAAAGGTGGCGGCAGGTAGCTTAGTGGGTAAGAGCGTTGTGCCAGTAACCGAAAGGTCGCTGGTTCTAATCCCCGAGCCGACTAGGTGAAAAATCTGTCGATGTGCCCTTGAGCAAGGCACTTAACCCTAATTGCTCCTGTATGTCGCTCTGGATAAGAGCGTCTGCTAAATGACTAAAATGTAAAAAGGGATGGGAGGAGACATCTCTCACATATTTCCTAAATAAATAAATCTCCCTCCCTGCAGTTCAAACCACAAAGCGTTCACCCACCACTGGACTTTTTTGAAGGGGTTGATACATTTTTCGTGAGGGCAAATCAAGTCTGAAATGTTGAGTTTAGAAGCCTTTTTAAACCACGAATATACACTACAACTTGCAAATTGTGTATTCAAGGTTTAAAAAGGCTTCTAAAGTTGGTAATTTTCACATTTCAACATTTCAGACTTGATTTACCCTAAAATACATATTCTGTGCCAACAGTGATCAGATTAAGATGGCAGATCTGTATCAATCACAGATTGAAGAAAAACATGAATAAAATAGTATTTGCCCCAAACAAGGTGGCATGTTGAAGTCAATATATGATTGTTCTGTTTCTTTTTTCATTGTGTTTTCTTCGTGCGTGTGTGTGTGTGTGTGTGTGCTGGGTCTGTATAACAAAGTGTATAATTTACTAATCAATCACATATCTTTATCGTTCATCAATAAAACATCGAACAACAGGCGCAGCCAACACACCTGAATACACTTAACAAGATAGAGGATAGAGAGAGTTTTGTTGATGCTGAGAACGGAATGTATATGTTTTTAAATAACATTCTTAGAACAATTTTCTGAACGTTACTAAAGTTTTCTTGTGGTTTTTAAAGGAATATTTTCTTAACGTTCTCAGAACAACATTACTTTAAATAGAACTATGAGGAAACCTGTAGGAAACGTTATGCTGAAGTACTGAAATTCCCACAGAACAACGTTGTTTCTTAACGTTCTTGGGAAAAACGTACACCCCTCCAGCCGACGCTTGGCATTGCGTATGGTGATCTTAGACTTGTGTGCAGCTGCTCGGCCATGGAAACCCATTTCATGAAGCTCCCTAAGAACAGTTCCCAATGTCAAACCAATTGGAGAACATTCCCAATGTCAAACCAATTGGAGAACATTCCCAATGTCAAACCAATTGGAGAACGTTCCCAATTGGTTCCCAATGTTTCCCAATTGGTTCCCAATTGGTTCCCAACGTTCCCAATGTCAAACCAATTGGAGAATGTCAAACCAATTGGAGAACATTCCCAATGTCAAACCAATTGGAGAACATTCCCAATGTCAAACCAATTGGAGAACATTCCCAATGTCAAACCAATTGGAGAACATTCCCAATGTCAAACCAATTGGAGAACATTCCCAATGTCAAACCAATTGGAGAACATTCCCAATGTCAAACCAATTGGAGAACGTTCCTAGAACACTACCAAATTTGAAATTTAAATGTAACCCTGTTTTGAACTTTTAGAAAACGTTCTATTAAAGTAATGAAATAACAAGAAAATAACGCCTTTTTTTGGAAAGTTCCTTAAATGTGCTGAGAATGTTCCAAAGCCTAGCAACTATCCTGCACCATTCCCAGAACGTTGTGGGAAGGTTGTATGGAAAATAACCATAGGACAACCACGCTCTCACCAAGCTCTAAGAAAAAACAAATGGTTCTCAAAACTGTTTGTGCTAGCTGGGATAAATTTGGCCAGCTAATAGCCTAACCACTGATCAAGCAATATTATGGACTTAAACGTTCAAATCCTTGTTGTCGCAGGATTACTTTGCAGAAAAAAAAATACTGGTCAAATTAAGGACCAACACCTGTATTTTGAAATGCTGTCTTTTTGTGTGTTTGCTTTTGTTTGTTTATTTGCACACAAATCAAATCAAATCCAACTGAACTCTGTTTTTTATTACAGTGGTTACGTATTGATTACAGTGGTTACGTATTGATTACAGTGGTTACGTATTGATTAGTGGTTACGTATTGATTACAGTGGTTACGTATTGATTAGTGGTTACATATTGATTACAGTGGTTACGTATTGATTACAGTGGTTACGTATTGATTACAGTGGTTACGTATTGATTAGTGGTTACATATTGATTACAGTGGTTACGTATTGATTACAGTGGTTACGTATTGATTACAGTGGTTACGTATTGTCATATGAAGGTATTATTGATAAAAGCTGTTGCTGGGGAAACCGAGCCAAAACGTTGTTTGGGCCAACCTCCCTATTATCTGTCATATCTTCTTAAAAATCACATTTCAAAAGGATTCATATCCCTGGGAAGACAGAAATTGGGTTACAGCTAACCTAACAGAGGCCTGAGAACACACACATGCACGCACACAAACACAAACACACACACTTTTTACACTCATCATTTGCTGCTGCTATTCTGTTCTTCATTTAACTCTTATTATTATCTATCCTGATGCCTAATCACTTTACCCTGCCTTCATGTACATATCTACCCCAAATACCTTATTATTATTATCTATCCTGATGCCTAGTCACTTTACCCTGCCTTCATGTACATATCTACCACAAATACCTTATTATTATCTATCCTGATGGCTAGTCACTTTACCCTGCCTTCATGTACATATCTACCCCAAATACCTTATTATTATTATCTATCCTGATGCCTAGTCACTTTACCTTGCCTTCATGTACATATCTACCCCAAATACCTTATTATTATCTATCCTGATGCCTAGTCACTTTACCCTGCCTTCATGTACATATCTACCTCAAATACCTTATTATTATCTATCCTGATGCCTAGTCACTTTACCCTGCCTTCATGTACATATCTACCTCAAATACCTTATTATTATCTATCCTGATGCCTAGTCACTCTACCCCCCTGCCTTCATGTACATATCTACCTCAAATACCTTATTATTATCTATCCTGATGCCTAGTCACTTTACCCTGCCTTCATGTACATATCTACCTCAAATACCTTATTATTATCTATCCTGATGCCTAGTCACTTTACCCTGCCTTCATGTACATATCTACCTCAAGTACCTCGTACCTCTGCACATTGATCTGGTACTGGTACTCCCTGTACAGTATATACACTATGTATACAGCGGTATGTGGACACCCCTTGAAATTAGTGGATTCGGCTATTTCAGCCACACCCATTGCTGACAGGTGTATAAAATTGAGCACACAGCCATGCAATCTCCATAGACAAACATTGGCAGTAGAATGGCCTTACTGAAGAGCTCAGTGACTTTCAACGTGGCACCGTCACAGAATGCCACCTTTCCAACAGGTCAGTTCGTAAAATATCTGCCCTGCTAGAGCTGCCCCGGTCAACTGTAAGTGCTGTTATTGTGAAGTGGAAACGTCTAGGAGCGACAACGGCTCAGCCGCGAAGTGGTCGGCCACACAAGCTCACTAATGCTCATGGCTGAATGGGAGCAAGTCCCAGCAGCAATGTTCCAACATCTAGTGGAAAGCCTTCCCAGAAGAGTGGAGGCTGTTATTGCAGCAAAGGGGGGAACCAACTCCATATTAATGCCCGTGATTTTGGAATGAGATGTTTGACGAGCAGGTGTCCACATACTTTTGGTCATGTAGGGTATCTCTGTGTGTCCTGTCTATTGGCTCTGAGAGCAGGTGTCCACATACTTTTGGTCATGTAGGGTATCTCTATGTGTCCTGTCTATTGGCTCTGAGAGCAGGTGTCCACATACTTTTGGTCATGTAGTATTTTATTTTATTCCTCTACTATTTTATTTGTTAACTCTGCATCGTTGGGTTCATAAGTGTGTGTGTGTGTCTCTGTGTGTGTGTGTGTGTCTCTGTGTGTGTGTGTGTGTGTGTGTGTGTGTGTGTGTGTGTGTACTCACCCAGGGGCAGTATGGCGGGGTGTGTGTCATGGAGAGGAAGGCTGTACTCATAAAACACACTGGGACCAGGCTGCTGATAGATCAACTGAGGAGAGAGAGAGAGAGAGAGAGAGAGAGAGAGAGAGAGAGAGAGAGAAACGAGAGGAGTGTGTGAGAGAGAGAACGAGAGAGAGAGAGAGAGAGAGAGAGAGAGAGAGAGAGAGAGAGGAGAGAGAGAAACGAGAGGGAGGTGAGAGGGAGAGAGAGAAACGAGAGGGAGGTGTGTGAGAGAGAGAGGAGAGAGAGAGAACTGAGAGAGAGAGAGAGAGAGAGAGAGAGAGAGAGAGAGAGAGAGAGAGAGAGAGAGAGAGAACGAGAAGGGTGTGAGAGAGAGAGAGAGAAAGCGAGAGAGTTTGAGAGAGAGAGAGGAGAGAGGGAGAGAGAAACGAGAGGTGTGAGAGAGAGACAGAGGGAGAGACAGAGGAGAGACGAGAGAGAGAGAGAGAGAGAGAGAGAGAGAGAGAGAGAGAGAGAGAGAGAGAGAGAGGAGTGTGAGAGAGAGAAGGACGAGAGGTGTGCGAGAAAGAGAAACGAGAGGAGTGAGAGAGAGAGAGAGAGAAACGAGAGGAGTGTGTGTGAGAGAGAAAAGAGAGAGAGGCAGAGAGAGAGAGGCAGAGAGAGAGAGAGAGAGAGAGAGAGAGAGAGAGAGAGAGAGAGAGCACGTGTGTGTGTCTCACGTATAGATGTAACTCCTCGTTGGTGGGTCCCGGTGCGGTGATGGACTCTCCGGTTCTGGAGCGGATCTCGTTGGGTCGCCGGTATGTCAGCCGGGTTCCCACGGCAACGATCAGGCCCGGGCGGTCGATCGCCCAGTTGCCGTTGACGATGGAGACACCACTCCGAGTCCGCAGTGCTGTACGGTACGACCCACAACATGACCACAGAACAGAGGCAGTCTGCAGCGCTGTACAGTACGACCCACAACATGACCACAGAACAGAGGCAGTCTGCAGCGCTGTACAGTACGACCCACAACATGACCACAGAACAGAGGCAGTCTGCAGCGCTGTACAGTACGACCCACAACATGACCACAGAACAGAGGCAGTCTGCAGCTCTGTACGGTACGACCCACAACATGACCACAGAACAGAGGCAGTCTGCAGCGCTGTACGGCACGACCCACAACATGACCACAGAACAGAGGCAGTCTGCAGCTCTGTACGGTACGACCCACAACATGACCACAGAACAGAGGCAGTCTGCAGCGCTGTACGGCACACTCCACAACATGACCACAGAACAGAGGCAGTCTGCAGCGCTGTGCAGTCGACCCCACAACATGACCACAGAACAGAGGCAGTCTGCAGCGCTGTACGGTACGACCCACAACATGACCACAGAACAGAGGCAGTCTGCAGCGCTGTACAGTACGACCCACAACATGACCACAGAACAGAGTCAGTCTGCAGCGCTGTACGGTACGACCCACAACATGACCTTCTTGAACATGGGGTGAGACAATCTTACTAATTTGCTAGAGAAGGGTGATTTTTCCACAAATTGACAGGTATTTACCTTTCCATGGTAGTAAGATCTTATCTATTGTTGCTAACTTTCTATTAAAATGTATTGAAGTGTGTCACGCCCTGACCTGAAGAGACTGTTATTCTCTAGGTAGTTTGGTCAGGGTGTGAAAATCTATGTTAGAATTTCTATGTTTAGGATCTAGAATTGTATTTCTATGTTTGAAGTGAGATCATTTATTTCCTTTGGGATATGTATTCCGAGTATATCCACATCACCATCAGACCATTTTATTGGTAAACTACAAGGTAATGTAAAAATTGTATTTTTTAGTGATCCAATACGTAATATAGTACATTTATCATAAAATGGTTGTAATCCATAGAGGTTAGAAAATGTATCTAGATCCTCTATGAGGCTGTGGAGGGATTCAAGTTGTGGATTTAAAAGAAAACATGAATCATCAGCGTACAATGACACCTTTGTTTTTAAGCCCTGGATTTCTAATCCCTTGATATTATTGTTGGATCTGATTTTAATAGCTAACATTTTGATAACCATAATAAATATATATGCCGATAGTGGACAACCTTGTTTCACTCCTCTTGACAGTTTAAAACTTTCTGAGAAGTAGCCATTATTTACTGTTTTACACCTAGGGTTACTATACATGATTTTAACCCAATTAATAAGAGATTCTACAAAATTGAAATGCTCCAGGCATTTATATATAAACCCCAGTCGTTCTTTATCAAATGCCTTTTCGAAGTCTGCTATGAATAGCAGGCCTGGTTTCCCAGATGTTTCATAGTGTTCTATTGTTTCCAATACTTGCCTTATATTATCTCCAATGTATCTTCCATGTACAGTCGTGGTCAAACGTTTTGAGAATGACACAAACACTAATTTTCACAAAGTCTGCTGCCTCAGTTTTGATGATGGCAATTTGCATATACTCCAGAATGTCATGAAGAGTGATCAGATGAATTGCAATTAATTGCAAAGTCCCTCTTTGCCATGAAAATGAACTTAATCCAAAAAAAAACATTTCCACTGCATTTTTAGCCCTGCCACAAAAAGACCAGCTGGCATCATGTCAGTGATTCTCTCGTTAACAAAGGTGAGAGTGTTGACGAGGACAAGGCTGGAGATCACTCTGTCATGCTGATTGAGTTAGAATAACAGACTGGAAGCTTTAAAAGGAGGGTGGTGCTTGAAATCATTGTTCTTCCTCTGTTAACCATGGTTACCTGCAAGGAAACTCGTGCCGTCATCATTGCTTTGCACAAAAAGGGCATCACAGGCAAGGATATTGCTGCTAGTAAGATTGCACCTAAAAACCATTTATCGGATCATCAAGAACTTCAAGGAGAGAGGTTCAATTGCTGTGAAGAAGGCGTCAGGGCGCCTAAGAAAGTCCAGCAAGCGCCAGGACCATCTCCTAAAGTTGATTCAGCTGCTGGGATCGGGCACCACCAGTGCAGAGCTTGCTCAGGAATGGCAGCAGGCAGGTGTGAGAGTGCATCTGCACGCACAGTGAGGCGAAGACTTTTGGATGATGGCCTGGTGTCCAGAAAGGCAGCAAAGAAGCCACTTCTCTCCAGGAAAAACATCAGGGACAGACTGATATTCTGCAAAAGGTACAGGGATTGGATGCTGAGGACTAGGGTAAAGTCATTTTCTCTGATGAATCCCCTTTCCGATTGTTTGGGGCATCCGGAAAAAAGCTTGTCCGGAGAAGACAAGGTGAGCGCTACCATCAGTCCTGTGTCATGCAAACAGTAAAGCATCCTGAGACCATTCATGTGTGGGGTTGCTTCTCAGCCAAGGGAGTGGGCTCACTCACAATTTTGAATAAAGAATGTTACCAACACATCCTCCGAGAGCAACTTCTCCCAACCATCCAATAACAGTTTGGTGACGAACAATGCCTTTTCCAGCATGATGGAGCACCTTGCCATAAGGCAAAAGTGATAACCTAAGTTTCTCGGGAACAAAACATCGACATTTTGGGTCCATGGCCAAGAAACTCCCCAGACCTTAATCCCATTGAGAACTTGTGGTCGATCCTCCAGAAGCGGGTGGACAAACAAAAAACCCACAAACTCCAAGCATTGATTATGCAAGAATGGGCTGCCATCAGTCAGGATGTGGCCAGTTAATTGACAAAATGCCAGGGGCGGATTGCAGAGGTCTTGAAAAGAAGGGTCAACACTGCAAATATTGACTCTTTGCATAAAACGTAATGTAATTGTCAATAAAAGCCTTTGACGCTTATGGAATGCTTGTAATTATACTTCAGTATACCATAGTAACATTTGACAAAAATATCTAAAAACTCTGAAGCAGCGAACTTTGTGAAGACCAATACTTGTGTCATTCTCAAAACTTTTGACCACGACTGTAGAGGGACTTTCTTTGTTTCTGGCCATCATAGAGGTGGATAGAGGGACCTTCTTTGTTTCTGGCCATCATAGAGGTGGATAGAGGGACCTTCTTTGTATCAGTGCCATCATAGAGGTGGATAGAGGGACCTTCTTTGTATCTGACCATCATAGAGGTGGATAGAGGGACCTTCTTTGTATCTGGCCATCATAGAGGTGGATAGAGGGACCTTCTTTGTATCAGTGCCATCATAGAGGTGGATAGAGGGACCTTCTTTGTATCTGGCCATCATAGAGGTGGATAGAGGGACCTTATTTGTATCAGTGCCATCATAGAGGTGGATAGAGGGACCTTCTTTGTTTCTGGCCATCATAGAGGTGGATAGAGGGACTTTCTTTGTTTCTGGCCATCATAGAGGTGGATAGAGGGACTTTCTTTGTATCTGGCCATCATAGAGGTGGATAGAGGGACCTTCTTTGTTTCTGGCCATCATAGAGGTGGATAGAGGGACCTTCTTTGTTTCTGGCCATCATAGAGGTGGATAGAGGGACCTTCTTTGTTTCTGGCCATCATAGAGGTGGATAGAGGGACCTTCTTTGTATCTGGCCATCATAGAGGTGGATAGAGGGACCTTATTTGTATCAGTGCCATCATAGAGGTGGATAGAGGGACCTTCTTTGTATCTGGCCATCATAGAGGTGGATAGAGGGACCTTATTTGTATCAGTGCCATCATAGAGGTGGATAGAGGGACTTTCTTTGTTTCTGGCCATCATAGAGGTGGATAGAGGGACTTTCTTTGTTTCTGGCCATCATAGAGGTGGATAGAGGGACCTTCTTTGTATCTGGCCATCATAGAGGTGGATAGAGGGACCTTATTTGTATCAGTGCCATCATAGAGGTGGATAGAGGGACCTTCTTTGTTTCTGGCCATCATAGAGGTGGATAGAGGGACCTTCTTTGTATCTGACCATCATAGAGGTGGATAGAGGGACCTTCTTTGTTTCTGGCCATCATAGAGGTGGATAGAGGGACCTTCTTTGTTTCTGGCCATCATAGAGGTGGATAGAGGGACCTTCTTTGTATCTGTGCCATAATGGCTTCTATAATGGCTTCCATTTTAGAGTGTGTGTGTGTGTGTGTGTGTGTGTGTGTGTGTGTGTGTGTGTGTGTGTGTGTGTGTGTGTGTACCTACCCAGATAGTTCCTGGTCTTGACAGACTCCTGTATCCTGATGTTAGTGGCTCCAGCCGGTATCTCCAGTATCTTATGGTAGCCCACACTGAGCACCGGCCGAGAGAAGGTCCCACTTACCACCTCATAGTCCTGACACACACACACACACACACACACACACACACGAGTGAGGGATAGAGAAGAGACCAGTTTCAGTCCAACCACCGTGTTTGAGCTTTGAAGCTTTCTCTCTTTCTGTTCTCTCTACTCTCTCTCTTTCTGTTCTCTCTACTCTCTCTCTTTCTGTTCTCTCTACTCTCTCTCTTTCTGTTCTCTACTCTCTCTCTTTCTGTTCTCTCTACTCTCTCTCTTTCTGTTCTCTCTCTCTCTTTCTGTTCTCTCTACTCTCTCTCTTTCTGTTCTCTCTACTCTCTCTCTTTCTGTTCTCTCTACTCTCTCTCTTTCTGTTCTCTCTACTCTCTCTCTTTCTGTTCTCTCTCTCTCTCTTTCTGTTCCCTCTCTCTCTTTCTGTTCTCTCTCTCTCTTTCTATTCTCTCTCTCTCTTTCTGTTCTCTCTACTCTCTCTCTTTCTGTTCTCTCTACTCTCTCTCTTTCTGTTCTCTCTCTCTCTTTCTGTTTCTCTCTCTCTTCTGTTCTCTCTACTCTCTCTCTTTCTGTTCTCTCTACTCTCTCTCTTTCTGTTCTCTCTCTCTTTCTGTTCTCTCTCTCTCTTTCTGTTCTCTCTACTCTCTCTTTCTGTTTCTCTCTCTCTCTTTCTGTTCTCTCTCTCTCTCTCTTTCTGTTCTCTCTCTCTCTTTCTGTTCTCTCTACTCTCTCTCTTTCTGTTCTCTCTCTCTCTTTCTGTTCTCTCTCTCTCTTTCTGTTCTCTCTACTCTCTCTCTCTTTCTGTTCTCTCTCTCTTTCTGTTCTACTCTCTCTCTTTCTGTTCTCTCTACTCTCTCTCTTTCTGTTCTCTCTCTCTCTTTCTGTTCTCTCTCTCTCTGTTCTCTCTACTCTCTCTCTTTCTGTTCTCTCTACTCTCTCTCTTTCTTCTCTCTCTCTCTCTTTCTGTTCTCTCTCTCTCTCTTCTGTTCTCTCTCTCTCTCTTTCTGTTTTCTCTCTTTCTGTTCTCTCTACTCTCTCTCTTTCTGTTCTCTCCTCTCTCTCTTTCTGTTCTCTCTACTCTCTCTCTTTCTGTTCTCTCTACTCTCTCTCTTTCTGTTCTCTCTACTCTCTCTCTTTCTGTTCTCTCTCTCTTTCTGTTCTCTCTCTCTCGTTCTCTCTCTCTCTTTCTGTTCTCTCTCTCTCTCTCTCTCTCTGTTCTCTCTCTCTCTTTCTGTTCTCTCTCTCTCTCTCTGTTCTCTCTACTCTTCTCTCTGTTCTCTCTCTCTTTCTGTTCTCTCTACTCTCTCTCTTCTGTTCTCTCTCTCTCTTTCTGTTCTCTCTACTCTCTCTCTCTGTTCTCTCTACTCTCTCTTTCTGTTCTCTCTCTCTCTCTTTCTTTCTGTCTCTCTCTCTCTTTCTGTTCTCTCTACTCTCTCTTTCTGTCTCTCTACTCTCTCTCTTTCTGTTCTCTTCTATCTCTCTCTTTCTGTTCTCTCTCTCTCTCTTTCTGTTCTCTCTACTCTCTCTCTTTCTGTTCTCTCTACTCTCTTTCTGTTCTCTTCTCTCTCTCTTTCTGTTCTCTCTACTCTCTCTCTTTCTGTTCTCTCTACTCTCTCTTCTGTTCTCTCTCTCTCTTTCTGTTCTCTCTACTCTCTCTCTTTCTGTTCTCTCTACTCTCTCTTTCTGTTCTCTCTACTCTCTCTCTTTCTGTTCTCTCTCTCTCTCTCTTTTCTGTTCTCTCTTCTCTCTCTTTCTGTTCTCTCTACTCTCTCTCTTTCTGTTCTCTCTACTCTCTCTCTTTCTGTTCTCTCTACTCTCTCTCTCTGTTCTCTCTCTCTCTCTTTCTGTTCTCTCTCTCTTTCTGTTCTCTCTACTCTCTCTCTTTCTGTTCTCTACTCTCTCTCTTTCTGTTCTCTCTACTCTCTCTCTTTCTGTTCTCTCTACTCTCTCTCTTTCTGTTCTCTCTACTCTCTCTTTCTGTCTCTCTCTACTCTCTCTGTTCTATTCTCTCGTCTCTCTCTTTCTGTTCTCTCTACTCTCTCTCTTTCTGTTCTCTCTCTCTCTCTTTCTGTTCTCTCTCTCTCTCTCTCTTCTGTTCTCTCTCTCTCTTTCTTTCTCTCTACTCTCTCTCTTCTGTTCTCTCTACTCTCTCTCTTTCTGTTCTCTCTCTCTCTCTTTTCTGTTCTCTCTACTCTCTCTCTTTCTGTTCTCTCTCTCTCTCTTTCTGTTCTCTCTCTCTCTCTTTCTGTTCTCTCTACTCTCTCTCTTTCTGTCTCTCTCTCTCTCTTTCTGTTCTCTCTCTCTCTCTTTCTGTTCTCTCTACTCTCTCTCTCTTTCTGTTCTCTCTCTCTCTCTCTGTTCCTCTCTCTCTCTCTTCTCTCTCTCTCTCTGTTCTCTCTCTCTCTCTCTCTTTCTGTTCTCTCTACTCTCTCTCTTTCTGTTCTCTCTCTCTCTTCTCTGTTCTCTCTCTCTCTCTCTCTCTCTCTCTTTCTGTTTCTCTCTCTCTTTCTGTCTCTCTACTCTCTCTCTTTCTGTTCTCTCTACTCTCTCTCTTTCTGTTCTCTCTCTCTCTCTCTTTCTGTTCTCTCTCTCTCTTTCTGTTCTCTCTCTCTCTCTTTCTGTTTCTCTCTCTCTTTCTGTTCTCTCTCTCTCTCTCTCTGTCTCTCTCTCTTTCGTCTCTCTCTCTTTCTGTTCTCTCTACTCTCTCTCTTTCTGTTCTCTCTCTCTTTCTGTTCTCTCTCTCTCTCTCTTTCTGTTCTCTCTCTCTCTCTCTTTCTGTTCTCTCTCTTCTCTCTCTCTCTCTTTCTGTTCTCTCTCTCTCTTTCTGTTCTCTCTCTCTCTCTGTTCTCTTTCTCTACTCTCTCTCTCTCTCTTCTCTCTCTCTCTCTCTTTCTGTTCTCTCTCTTCTCTCTCTCTTTCTGTTCTCTCTATCTCTCTCTTTCTGTTCTCTCTCTCTCTCTTTCTGTTCTCTCTCTCTCTTTCTGTTCTCTCTCTCTCTTTCTGTTCTCTCTCTCTCTCTCTTTCTGTTCTCTCTACTCTCTCTTTCTGTTCTCTCTCTCTTTCTGTTCTCTCTCTTCTTTCTGTTCTCTCTCTCTCTCTCTTTCTGTTCTCTCCTCTCTCTCTTTCTGTTCTCTCTACTCTCTCTCTTCTGTTCTCTCTACCTCTCTCTTTCTGTTCTCTCTCTACTCTCTCTCTTTCTGTTCTCTCTCTCTCTGTTCTCTCTCTCTCTTTCTTTCTCTCTACTCTCTCTCTTTCTGTTCTCTCTCTCTCTCTCTCTTTCTGTTCTCTCTACTCTCTCTTTCTGTTCTCTCTACTCTCTCTCTTTCTGTTCTCTCTACTCTCTCTCTCTTTCTGTTCTCTCTCTCCTCTGTTCTCTTTCTCTCTCTCTTTCTGTTCTCTCTCTCTCTTTCTGTTTTCTCTCTCTCTCTTTCTGTTCTCTCTACTCTCTCTCTTTCTGTTCTCTCTTCTCTCTCTCTTTCTGTTCTCTCTACTCTCTCTCTTTCTGTTCTCTCTCTCTCTTTCTGTTCTCTCTACTCTCTCTCTTTCTGTTCTCTCTCTCTTCTGTTCTCTCTCTCTCTCTCTTTCTGTTCTCTCTACCTCTCTCTCTTTCTGTTCTCTCTACTCTCTCTCTTGCTTCTCTCTTCTCTCTCTCTTTCTGTTCTCTCACTCTCTCTCTTTCTGTTCTCTCTCTCTCTTCTGTTCTCTCTACTCTCTCTCTTTCTGTTCTCTCTCCTCTCTCTCTTTCTGTTCTCTCTACTCTCTCTTTCTGTTCTCTCTACTCTCTCTCTTTCTGTTCTCTCTACTCTCTCTCTTTCTGTTCTCTCTCTCTCTTTCTGTTCTCTACTCTCTCTCTTTCTGTTCTCTCTCTCTCTTTCTGTTCTCTCTCTCTCTTTCTGTTCTCTCTCTCTCTTTCTGTTCTCTCTACTCTCTCTCTTTCTGTTCTCTCTACTCTCTCTCTTTCTGTTCTCTCTCTCTCTCTTTCTGTTCTCTCTCTCTCTTTCTGTTCTCTCTACTCTCTCTCTTTCTGTTCTCTCTACACTCTCTCTTTCTGTTCTCTCTCTCTTTCTGTTCTCTCTACTCTCTCTCTTTCTGTTCTCTCTCTCTCTTTCTGTTCTCTCTACCCTCTCTCTTTCTGTTCTCTCTCTCTTTCTGTTCTCTCTACTCTCTCTCTTTCTGTTCTCTCTACTCTCTCTCTTTCTGTTCTCTCTACTCTCTCTCTTTCTGTTCTCTCTCTCTCTTTCTGTTCTCTCTCTCTCTTTCTGTTCTCTCTACTCTCTCTCTTTCTGTTCTCTCTACTCTCTCTCTTTCTGTTCTCTCTCTCTTTCTGTTCTCTCTACTCTCTCTCTTTCTGTTCTCTCTCTCTCTCTTTCTGTTCTCTCTACTCTCTCTCTTTCTGTTCTCTCTCTCTCTTTCTGTTCTCTCTCTCTCTTTCTGTTCTCTCTACTCTCTCTCTTTCTGTTCTCTCTACTCTCTCTCTTTCTGTTCTCTCTACTCTCTCTCTTTCTGTTCTCTCCCTCTCTTTCTGTTCTCTCTACTCTCTCTTTCTGTTCTCTCTCTCTCTTTCTGTTCTCTCTACTCTCTCTCTTTCTGTTCTCTCTCTCTCTTTCTGTTCTCTCTACTCTCTCTCTTTCTGTTCTCTCTACTCTCTCTCTTTCTGTTCTCTCTACTCTCTCTCTTTCTGTTCTCTCTCTCTCTTTCTGTTCTCTCTCTCTCTTTCTGTTCTCTCTACTCTCTCTCTTTCTGTTCTCTCTACTCACTTTCTTGTCTTAGTATTTTTGCCCTACAGATGTGTTTTATGTAAATGAACAAAAAAAAAACTATATTTTATTTATTTAGTTGTACATCTCGTCTCTGTGTTGTTTCTGGTTACCTCTTTCCTGTTGTTCGATGTTTTATTGATGAACAATAAAGATCTGTGATTGATTAGTATATTATACAGTCTGTTATACAGACCCAGCACACACACACACACACACACACACACACACACACACACACAGAACAACTGTCCAGTTCCAGCAGCAGTGACTGAACAACATCAACTTGAGTAAAACCATGAGTGTATAAGTTCTGCCTTAAGCACAACAGAGGAGGCTGGTGGGAGGAGTTATGGGAGGACAGGCTCTTTGTAATGGCTGGAATGGAATAAATGGAACCGTTTCAAACATATACGGAAACCACATGTTTGACTTTGTTCCATTGATTCCATTCCAGCCATTACAATGAGCCTGTCCTCCTATAGCTCCTCCCACCAGCCTCCTCGGACACACACTACCACTACCACCACAACACGCCACCACACACACACACACACACACATACCAACACACACACATACACACATACCAACACACACATACCACCACACACACACACACACATACCAACACACACATACACACATACCAACACACACACATACACACATACCAACAAACATCAGCAATATAAATTCTCACTCTTTTCCAATAATAGCTGATAGCTATGGAAGCCAGCCAGTTTAGTAACAAGTAGAAACCCAAACAGTCTTGCAACTAAACTAACTAACTCCTCCTAATCTAACTAACTCCTAAATGAACTAACTCCTCCTAATCTAACTAACTCCTAAACTAACTAACTCCTCCTAATCTAACTAACTCCTAAACTAACTAACTCCTCCTAATCTAACTAACTCCTAAACTAACTAACTCCTCCTTATCTAACTAACTCCTAAACTAACTAACTCCTCCTAATCTAACTAACTCCTAAACTAACTAACTCCTCCTAATCTAACTAACTCCTAAACTAACTAACTCCTCCTTATCTAACTACCTCCTAAACTAAATCCTCCTAATCTAACTAACTCCTAATCTAACTAACTCCTCCTAATCTAACTAACTCCTAAACTAACTAACTCCTCCTTATCTAACTAACTAACTCCTAATCTAACTAACTAACTCCTCCTAATCTAACTAACTAACTCCTCCTAATCTAACTCCTAAACTATCTAACTCCTCCTAACCCAACTAACTCCTAAACTAACTAACTCCTTATAACCTAACTAACTCCTAAACTAACTAACTCCTTATAACCTAACTAACTCCTAAACTAACTAACTCCTTATAACCTAACTAACTCCTTAACTAACTAAATAACTAACATTATTACAGCAACAAAATACAGCAATGAATCCAAAACAAACTCATAGTCCTACATACACCTATTCCATATTGACATCTACTACATTCTGTAGAAGTTGAACCAGAAGTACAAGTAACAATTAGCTGATTTACAAGTAACACACATTTTTGTGGTAGAAGTAGCTTTCTTGCTAGCTGCTAGTGTGGTTGTCTTACCTCCACAGGGGAGCCACTGGCCTGTGTATCCCATGGAAGAGCATCCGAGGACGGGTAGAGGAGGCAGAGAGCCAGGGTGAGTCTCAGGAGAACCAGCCCCAGCCATGAGGACACACACTGCTGCTGCTGCTGACACCACCCTGCCATGGAGACTGCCTGGCTGACTGAACAGCCAGTCACTGGAGAGAGGGAGGAGGGAGGGAGGGAGAGGAGGGAGGGAGGGAGAGGGAGGGAGGGAGGGAGGGAAGGGAGGGAGGGAGGGGGGAGGGAGGGGGGGGGGAGGGAGGGAGGGAGGGAGGGAGGGAGGGAGGGAAAGGGAGAGTTCCCTCTCTATTTACAACATCCCTCCCTTGTCTCCGTCTCTCCGTCTCTCTGTCTCTCTCTCTCTCTCTCTCTCTCTCTCTCTCTCTCTCTCTCTCTCTCTCTCTCTCTCTCTCTCTCTCTCTCTCTCTCTCTCTCTCTCTCTCTCTCTCTCTCTCTCTCTCTCTCTCGCTCTCTCCCTCTCTCTGTCTCTCTCTCTCTCTCTGTCTGTCTGTCTGTCTGTCTGTCTGTCTGTCTGTCTGTCTGTCTGTCTGTCTGTCTGTCTGTCTGTCTCTCTCTCTCTCTCTCTCTCTCTCTCTCTCTCTCTCTCTCTGTTCTCAGTCCATTCCAATCTTTATTTGTCTGGCAACCTTCTTTATTCTGTTTCTCAATCCTTCCCAGACAGAGGAGGGGGTTACAAACACTTTGGCACCACAATGTCAATGAAAACACCTCTCCAAGGAATATAAAGCGATCTGTAAGACAGACAGAGCCCTGTGGTGTGCTCCCCAAACCCTGCCAATATCAGCTCTCCTCCCTCAGTGTCCCACGGAGCAACAGAGTGGAGGGGACATCGGCTCTCCTCCCTCAGAGTCCCACGGAGCAACAGAGTGGAGCGGACATCAGCTCTCCTCCCTCAGTGTCCCACGGAGCAACAGAGTGGAGGGGACATCATCTCTCCTCCCTCAGAGTCCCACGGAGCAACAGAGTGGAGGGGACATCATCTCTCCTCCCTCAGAGTCCCACGGAGCAACAGAGTGGAGCGGACATCATCTCCTCCTCAGTGTCCCACGGAGCAACAGAGTGGAGGGGACATCATCTCTCCTCCCTCAGAGTCCCACGGAGCAACAGAGTGGAGCGGACATCAGCTCTCCTCCCTCAGTGTCCCACGGAGCAACAGAGTGGAGGGGACATCATCTCTCCTCCCTCAGAGTCCCACGGAGCAACAGAGTGGAGGGGACATCAGCTCTCCTCCCTCAGAGTCCCACGGAGCAACAGAGTGGAGGGGACATCCGAACAACAGAGTGGAGGGGACATCCGAACAACAGAGTGGAGGGGACGACAGAGAGCAAGACAGAGACAGAGAGAGCGAGAGACAGAGAGAGACAGAGAGAGAGAGACAGAGAGAGACAGAGACAGAGAGAGACAGAGACAGAGAGAGAGAGAGTGAGAGACAGAGAGAGACAGAGAGAGAGTGACAGAGAGAGACAGAGACAGAGAGAGAGAGAGTGAGAGACAGAGAGAGAGAGAGTGAGAGACAGAGAGAGACAGAGAGAGACAGAGAGAGACAGAGAGAGACAGTGACAGAGAGAGAGAGAGGGGGGGAAGGGGAGACATGTTATTGTGTGTAAGAACTCGGTCCATGACCACCTGGAGTCCCTAACAACACACAACACACCCGACACAATCAACAGCGTTACCTAACACAGGTGTGTATCATAACAGTGTTACCAACAGTGTGTCCCAACAGTGTCCTCCTAATCTAACTCCTAACCTAACTAACTCCTCCTAACTAACTAACTCCTCCTAACCTGACTAACTCCTCCTAACCCAACTAACTCCTAAACCAACTAACTCCTAACCTAACCTAACTAACTCCTAAACCCACTAACAAACTCCTAACCTAACTAACTCCTCCTAACCTGACTAACTAACTCATCCTAACCTAACTAACTCCTAAACCCACTAACAAACTCCTAACCTGACTAACTCCTCCTAACCTAACTAACTCATCCTAACCTAACTAACTCCTCCTAACCTAACTAACTCCT
>NW_025536284.1:40000-63336 GCF_020615455.1 Coregonus clupeaformis
AACTAACTCCTCCTAACCTGACTAACTCCTCCTAACCTAACTAACTCCTCCTAACCTAACTAACTCATCCTAACCTGACTAACTCCTCCTAACCTAACTAACTCCTTCTAACCCAACTAACTCCTCCTAACCTGACTAACTCATCCTAACCTGACTAACTCCTCCTAACCTAACTAACTCCTCCTAACCTAACTAACTCCTCCTAACCTGACTAACTCCTCCTAACCTAACTAACTCTTCCTAACCTAACTAACTCCTCTCTCCTTTCCTCTCCTTCTCTCCCCTCTGGCTTTCCCCTTCTGCCTGCCTCTCTCCTCTCCTCTCCTTCTCTCCCCTCTCTCCTCTCCTCTCCTTCTCTCCCCTCTCTCCTCTCCTCTCCTTCTCTCCCCTCTCTCCTTTCCTCTCCTTCTCTCCCCTCTCTCCTCTCCTCTCCTTCTCTCCCCTCTCTCCTTTCCTCTCCTTCTCTCCCCTCTCTCCTCTTTCCCCTTCTCTCCCTCTCTCCTCTCCTCTCCTTCTCTCCCCTCTCTCCTCTCCTCTCCTTCTCTCCCCTCTCTCCTTTCCTCTCCTTCTCTCCCCTCTCTCCTCCTCTCCTTCTCTCCCCTCTCTCCTTTCCTCTCCTTCTCTCCCCTCTCTCCTTTCCTCTCCTTCTGCCTGCCTCTCTCCTTTCCTCTCCTTCTCTCCCCTCTCTCCTTTCCTCTCCTTCTCTCCCCTCTCTCCTTTCCTCTCCTTCTCTCCCCTCTGGCTTTCCCCTTCTGCCCGCCTCTCTCCTCTCCTCTCCTTCTCTCCCCTCTCTCCTTTCCTCTCCTTCTCTCCCTCTCTCCTTTTCCTCTCCTTCTCTCCCCTCTCTCCTTTCCTCTCCTTCTCTCCCTCTCTCCTTTCCTCTCCTTCTCTCCCTCTCTCCTTTCCTCTCCTTCTCTCCCCTCTCTCCTTTCCTCTCCTTCTCTCCCTCTCTCCTTTCCTCTCCTTCTCTCCCCTCTCTCCTTTCTCTCCTTCTCTCCCTCTCTCCTTTCCTCTCCTTCTCTCCCCTCTCTCCTTTCCTCTCCTTCTCTCCCCTCTCTCCTTTCCTCTCCTTCTCTCCCCTCTCTCCTTTCCTCTCCTTCTCTCCCCTCTCTCCTTTCCTCTCCTTCTCTCCCCTCTCTCCTTTCCTCTCCTTCTCTCCCCTCTCTCCTTTCCTCTCCTTCTCTCCCCTCTGGCGTTCCCCTTCTGCCCGCCTCTCTCCTCTCCCTCATGTTACTTAGAGCTCCTGCCCTCAGAACCACATTTCCCAGGAGGCCGATGGTTACGGCCGATTCAGAACCATTCCACCTGATGATTCACTCCCAAAGAATCAAACCTTTAAATTATTCACCACTACAGACCAGCCATATCAGGAACCAATTAGAGTGATTTAGAGTGATTCAGACTTACAGTAAGTTCACTGGCAGGGAATCAAATAACACAGCACTCCAATCCCTATATGTAGTATAGGGCTTTAGGAAAAAAACAATTACGCTGTGGATTAAAGCATGACATTTGGTAAAAGCATTCCTCAGGTGATATGAAAACATCCTAGAAGGGGTGCTTATTGCAAACTTAACCAAAATGCGGAATTCAAAATGGCCGCCAATGTAGATGGTAATGTTTAAAATAGCTTATTAAGGACGTTTCCTAAAATAACATGAAATGAAGAAACAATAGTGGAGAAAATTAAAGACTCAGAGCCCTGGTTCGGCATCATGATAATACAGCATCCTGGACACTTCAGAGCCCTGGTTCAGCATCATGATAATACAGCATCCTGGACACTTCAGAGCCCTGGTTCAGCATCATGATAATACAGCATCCTGGACACTTCAGAGCCCTGGTTCGGCATCATGATAATACAGCATCCTGGACACTTCAGAGAACAGAGGGGCTCACTTTTACAACCTTAGGTCACACCTTAGGAGTTGCTGCAAGTGTTGGCAGTCTCTGGTATCAACTGTTTATCCCCTCCAAGATGCTGATTGGATGGTTTTCAGACTTTCAGACTTGACCAAATGCTTGTTTGGTACACTGCTGGGTTTGAATGTTGCAGCAGTGCAGCCTGTGGGGGGGGGTGTTCTCCTTCTAAAACGAGGGCATTGCGTTCATCCACCTCTGGCCTGCTGGCTCCCCTTCCTCTGCGGAAGCATAGTTCCCGCTCAGCCCAGTCAAAACTGTTCGCTGCTCTGGCACCCCAATGGTGGAACAAGCTCCCTCACGACACCAGGACAGCGGAGTCACTCACCACCTTATGGAGACATTTGAAACCCCACCTCTTTAAGGAATACCTGGGATAGGATAAAGTAATCCTTCTACCCCCCCCCCTAAAAAAATAATAATAATAATAATAATAATAATTGTGAAGTGGTTATCCCACTGGCTATAGGGTGAATGCACCAATTTGTAAGTCGCTCTGGATAAGAGCGTCTGCTAAATGACGTAAATGTAAATGTAAAATGACCTCTTGGAGAAGAGATCCTTACTCAGATCATTGACACAATCTAGGCTTGTTGTCTCTTGTCAGAGAGAACACTGGTAGCTCTCAAGCAATGTGAAAGTGGACCAATCCTGATCGAGGAAATGGTTCAGCTGCAATAGAAAAGAAGGCATCAGTCACCTCTGTGAAATTACGTCCAGGCGCTCCACTGTCTTTTTTTTACCTTTTCCATGAAACTGTGAGGTTGTATCATGACCTGTGAATGCGTGGCAAGCCTGGCAAAGCCAAACTCTTGTGCACTCCAAGCCTTTCGTAGACGGTGTCGATGCAAATCTCCTGGTGGTTTTTACCCCATACCAAAAGCCACCCACAGCTTTATGGTTGGATAATCCTTGGTGAGATGGAAGGAACAGCCAATCAAGGAGGACAACGACGTCTGTATCCACTGTTCCAATGATAATGGTCTGTGCACCCTTTTGGGCGGCAGGTAGCTTAGTGGTTAAGAGCGTTGTGCCAGTAACAGAAAGGTTGCCGGTTCTAATCCCCGAGCCGACTAGGTGAAAAATCTGTCTGTGCCCTTGAGCAAGGCACTTAACCCTAATTGCTGCTGTAAGTCGCTCTGGATAAGAGCGTCTGCTAAATGACTAAAAATGTCAAAAAAAAAGAAGGACATCTTTAAGATGAAGGCATACTCTTGTGTCTGCCTCTTCATTGTCCAATTCTGGCATTGATGTCAGACAGCCCTTCGACATCACAGACTCATCAGTTGTAACAATGATCTATTTTCCATCTTCAGATTCATTGGCTCACACCTCCTGTGTCAGCACATTGAACCATCTTCAGATTCATTGGCTCACACCTCCTGTGTCAGCATGACAAACCATCTTCAGATTCATTGGCTCACACCTCCTGTGTCAGCACGACGAACCATCTTCAGATTCATTGGCTCACGCCTCCTGTGTCAGCACGTTGAACCATCTTCAGATTAATTGGCTCACGCCTCCTGTGTCAGCATGACGAACCATCTTCAGATTCATTGGCTCACGCCTCCTGTGTCAGCACGTTGAACCATCTTCAGATTAATTGGCTCACGCCTCCTGTGTCAGCATGACGAACCATCTTCAGATTCATTGGCTCACGCCTCCTGTGTCAGCACGTTGAACCATCTTCAGATTCATTGGCTCACGCCTCCTGTGTCAGCACGTTGAACCATCTTCAGATTCATTGGCTCACGCCTCCTGTGTCAGCATGATGAATCATCTTCAGATTGATTGGCTCTTGCCTCCTGTGTCAGCATGATGAACCATCTTCAGATTGATTGGCTCACGCCTCCTGTGTCTGCACGTTGAACCATCTTCAGATTCATTGGCTCACGCCTCCTGTGTCAGCATGACGAACCATCTTCAGATTCATTGGCTCATGCCTCCTGTGTCAGCACGACGAACCATCTTCAGATTCATTGTCTCACGCCTCCTGTGTCAGCACGACGAACCATCTTCAGATTCATTGGCTCACGCCTCCTGTGTCAGCACGACGAACCATCTTCAGATTAATTGGCTCACGCCTCCTGTGTCAGCACGACGAACCATCTTCAGATTGATTGGCTCACACCTCCTGTGTCAGCATGACGAACCATCTTCAGATTCATTGGCTCACGCCTCCTGTGTCAGCACGACGAACCATCTTCAGATTAATTGGCTCACACCTCCTGTGTCAGCATGACGAACCATCTTCAGATTAATTGTCTCACACCTCCTGTGTCAGCATGACGAACCATCTTCAGATTAATTGGCTCACGCCTCCTGTGTCAGCATGACGAACCATCTTCAGATTCATTGGCTCACGCCTCCTGTGTCAGCATGACGAAACATCTTCAGATTCATTGGCTCACGCCTCCTGTGTCAGCATGATGAACATCTTCAGATTCATTGGCTCACGCCTCCTGTGTCAGCATGACGAACCATCTTCAGATTCATTGGCTCACGCCTCCTGTGTCAGCATGACGAACCATCTTCAGATTCATTGGCTCACGCCTCCTGTGTCTGCACGTTGAACCATCTTCAGATTAATTGGCTCATGCCTCCTGTGTCAGCACGACGAACCATCTTCAGATTCATTGGCTCACGCCTCCTGTGTCAGCACGACGAACCATCTTCAGATTCATTGGCTCACGCCTCCTGTGTCAGCATGTTGAACCATATTGGTGGGTAGGCAAGGAATGGACAATGACGTCAATGATTTTGGAGAAGAGGTGGCCAGGGATCTACTGCGATCAGGGGATGTACTGCGATCAGGGGATCTACTGCGATCAGGCCTAGCAGATCAGATTTGTGAGTTGGCAGGTGAAGCATTACGTTCTTTGAAAGGGCTGGAAAAGCAGGGTTATTCCAACGAGAGAAAAACTTTTCCTGCTTTCCATCTGGGAACTTGCTCCCAATGTAGCTTTCCATCCGGGAACTTGCTCCCAATGTAGCTTTCCATCTGGGAACTTGCTCCCAATGTAGCTTTCCATCTGGGAACTTGCACCCAATGTAGCTTTCCATCTGGGAACTTGCTCCCAATGTAGCTTTCCATCCAGGAACTTGCTCCCAATGTAGCTTTCCATCTGGGAACTTGCTCCCAATGTAGCTTTCCATCTGGGAACTTGCTCCCAATGTAGCTTTCCATCTGGGAACTTGCTCCCAATGTAGCTTTCCATCTGGGAACTTGCTCCCAATGTAGCTTTCCATCTGGGAACTTGCTCCCAATGTAGTTGGCTGAAAAGCGTACAGTCATTTTTTTATGCTGACAGTTGCTTTTTTCTCTTGTGTGACCGGCTTTGCTTTAGCAGGGGGGTACATTATCCCCTCCTAATGCTCCGATGGATGGATGTGTTCCTATCCATAATGACTTCCTGGAGATATTTATAATATTGAGAAGTGCCTGTTTTCTCAATGTTGTGGACAGTGGTAATAACATCTTTGCTCGGTGCAAATTGCATGTTTCCAAAACCAGAAGCTCTGGACGTTTATCTAGGAATGGACTCGTCATGCTTGACATTGTGTTGCACCTGGCCACTTGGGCTTTTTGAATGTTTGCTGGTGTGATGAACTTTGCTTGTGTTGAAGGGGACTCTACATTCAAAAAGCTGGGATTCAAAATTAACCAGGTAGTCTGGCCTGCTCAGGTCCTGTTACCACCCCATCTCTGGTAGTCTGGCCTGCTCAGGTCCTGTTACCATCCATCTCTGGTAGTCTGGCCTTCTCAGGTCCTGTTACCACCCATCTCCGGTAGTCTGGCCTGCTCAGGTCCTGTTACCATCCATCTCCAGTAGTCTGGCCTGCTCAGGTCCTGTTACCACCCATCTCCGGTAGTCTGGCCTGCTCCAGGTCCTGTTACCATCCATCTCTGGTAGTCTGGCCTGCTCAGGTCCTGTTACCATCCATCTCCAGTAGTCTGGCCTGCTCAGGTCCTGTTACCATCCATCTCCAGTAGTCTGGCCTGCTCAGGTCCTGTTACCATCCATCTCTGGTAGTCTGGCCTGCTCAGGTCCTGTTACCACCCATCTCCAGTAGTCTGGCCTGCTCAGGTCCTGTTACCACCCATCTCCAGTAGTCTGGCCTGCTCAGGTCCTGTTACCATCCATCTCCAGTAGTCTGGCCTGCTCAGGTCCTGTTACCACCCATCTCCAGTAGTCTGGCCTGCTCAGGTCCTGTTACCACCCATCTCCGGTAGTCTGGCCTGCTCAGGTCCTGTTACCATCCATCTCCGGTAGTCTGGCCTGCTCAGGTCCTGTTACCATCCATCTCCAGTAGTCTGGCCTGCTCAGGTCCTGTTACCATCCATCTCTGGTAGTCTGGCCTGCTCAGGTCCTGTTACCATCCATCTCCAGTAGTCTGGCCTGCTCAGGTCCTGTTACCATCCATCTCCAGTAGTCTGGCCTGCTCAGGTCCTGTTACCATCCATCTCCGGTAGTCTGGCCTGCTCAGGTCCTGTTACCATCCATCTCTGGTAGTCTGGCCTGCTCAGGTCCTGTTACCATCCATCTCCAGTAGTCTGGCCTGCTCAGGTCCTGTTACCATCCATCTCCGGTAGTCTGGCCTGCTCAGGTCCTGTTACCATCCATCTCTGGTAGTCTGGCCTGCTCAGGTCCTGTTACCATCCATCTCCAGTAGTCTGGCCTGCTCAGGTCCTGTTACCATCCATCTCAGTAGTCTGGCCTGCTCAGGTCCTGTTACCATCCATCTCTGGTAGTCTGGCCTGCTCAGGTCCTGTTACCATCCATCTCCAGTAGTCTGGCCTGCTCAGGTCCTGTTAGCATCCATCTCCAGTAGTCTGGCCTGCTCAGTTCCTGTTACCATCCATCTCTGGTAGTCTGGCCTGCTCAGGTCCTGTTACCACCCATCTCCAGTAGTCTGGCCTGCTCAGTTCCTGTTACCATCCATCTCCAGTAGTCTGGCCTGCTCAGTTCCTGTTACCATCCATCTCCAGTAGTCTGGCCTAATCAGGTCCTGTTACCACCCATCTCCAGTAGTCTGGCCTGCTCAGGTCCTGTTACCACCCATCTCCAGTAGTCTGGCCTGCTCAGGTCTTGTTACCATCCATCTCCAGTAGTCTGGCCTGCTCAGGTCCTGTTACCATCCATCTCCAGTAGTCTGGCCTGCTCAGGTCTTGTTACCATCACATCTCCAGTAGTCTGGCCTGCTCAGGTCATGTTACCATCCATCTCCAGTAGTCTGGCCTGCTCAGGTCCTGTTACCATCCATCTCCAGTAGTCTGGCCTGCTCAGGTCCTGTTACCATCCATCTCCAGTAGTCTGGCCTGCTCAGGTCCTGTTACCATCCATCTCCGGTAGTCTGGCCTGCTCGGTCCTGTTACCATCCATCTCCAGTAGTCTGGCCTGCTCAGGTCCTGTTACCATCCATCTCCAGTAGTCTGGCCTGCTCAGGTCCTGTTACCATCCATCTCTGGTAGTCTATCCTGCTCAGGTCCTGTTACCATCCATCTCCAGTAGTCTGGCCTGCTCAGGTCCTGTTACCATCCATCTCTGGTGGTCTATCCTGCTCAGGTCCTGTTACCATCCATCTCCAGTAGTCTATCCTGCTCAGGTCCTGTTACCATCCATCTCCAGTAGTCTGGCCTGCTCAGGTCCTGTTACCATCACATCTCCAGTAGTCTGGCCTGCTCAGGTCCTGTTACCATCCATCTCCCGGTAGTCTGGCCTGCTCAGGTCCTGTTACCATCCATCTCCAGTAGTCTGGCCTGCTCAGGTCCTGTTACCATCCATCTCCAGTAGTCTGGCCTGCTCAGGTCCTGTTACCATCCATCTCTGGTAGTCTATCCTGCTCAGGTCCTGTTACCATCCATCTCCAGTAGTCTGGCCTGCTCAGGTCCTGTTACCATCCATCTCTGGTGGTCTATCCTGCTCAGGTCCTGTTACCATCCATCTCCAGTAGTCTGGCCTGCTCAGGTCCTGTTACCATCCCATCTCCAGTAGTCTGGCCTGCTCAGGTCCTGTTACCATCCATCTCCAGTAGTCTGGCCTGCTCAGGTCCTGTTACCATCCATCTCCAGTAGTCTGGCCTGCTCAGGTCCTGTTACCACCCATCTCCAGTAGTCTGGCCTGCTCAGGTCCTGTTACCATCCATCTCTGGTAGTCTGGCCTGCTCAGGTCCTGTTACCATCCATCTCTGGTAGTCTGGCCTGCTCAGGTCCTGTTACCATCCATCTCTGGTAGTCTATCCTGCTCAGGTCCTGTTACCATCCATCTCCAGTAGTCTGGCCTAATCAGGTCCTGTTACCACCCATCTCCAGTAGTCTGGCCTGCTCAGGTCCTGTTACCATCCACCTCCAGTAGTCTGGCCTGCTCAGGTCCTGTTACCATCCATCTCCAGTAGTCTGGCCTGCTCAGGTCCTGTTACCACCCATCTCCAGTAGTCTGGCCTGCTCAGGTCCTGTTACCACCCATCTCCAGTAGTCTGGCCTGCTCAGGTCCTGTTACCATCTCCGGTAGTCTGGCCTGCTCAGGTCCTGTTACCATCCCATCTCCGGTAGTCTGGCCTGCTCAGGTCCTGTTACCACCCATCTCTAGTAGTCTGGCCTGCTCAGGTCCTGTTACCACCCATCTCCGGTAGTCTGGCCTGCTCAGGTCCTGTTACCATCCCATCTCCAGTAGTCTGGCCTGCTCAGGTCCTGTTACCATCCATCTCCAGTAGTCTGGCCTGCTCAGGTCCTGTTACCACCCATCTCCGGTAGTCTGGCCTGCTCAGGTCCTGTTACCATCCCATCTCCAGTAGTCTGGCCTGCTCAGGTCCTGTTACCATCCATCTCCAGTAGTCTGGCCTGCTCAGGTCCTGTTACCATCCCATCTCCAGTAGTCTGGCCTGCTCAGGTCCTGTTACCATCCATCTCCAGTAGTCTGGCCTGCTCAGGTCCTGTTACCATCCATCTCCAGTAGTCTGGCCTGCTCAGGTCCTGTTACCATCCACCTCCAGTAGTCTGGCCTGCTCAGGTCCTGTTACCATCCATCTCTGGTAGTCTGGCCTGCTCAGGTCCTGTTACCATCCATCTCTGGTAGTCTGGCCTGCTCAGGTCCTGTTACCATCCATCTCTGGTAGTCTGGCCTGCTCAGGTCCTGTTACCATCCATCTCCGGTAGTCTGGCCTGCTCAGGTCCTGTGACCATCCATCTCCAGTAGTCTGGCCTGCTCAGGTCCTGTTACCATCCATCTCTGGTAGTCTGGCCTGCTCAGGTCCTGTTACCATCCATCTCCAGTAGTCTGGCCTGCTCAGGTCCTGTTACCATCCATCTCCGGTAGTCTGGCCTGCTCAGGTCCTGTTACCATCCATCTCCAGTAGTCTGGCCTGCTTCAGGTCCTGTTACCATCCATCTCTGGTAGTCTGGCCTGCTCAGGTCCTGTTACCATCCATCTCCAGTAGTCTGGCCTGCTCAGGTCCTGTTACCATCCATCTCCAGTAGTCTGGCCTGCTCAGGTCCTGTTACCATCCATCTCTGGTAGTCTGGCCTGCTCAGGTCCTGTTACCATCCATCTCCAGTAGTCTGGCCTGCTCAGGTCCTGTTACCATCCATCTCTGGTAGTCTGGCCTGCTCAGGTCCTGTTACCATCCATCTCCAGTAGTCTGGCCTGCTCAGGTCCTGTTACCATCCATCTCTGGTAGTCTGGCCTGCTCAGGTCCTGTTACCATCCATCTCTGGTAGTCTGGCCTGCTCAGGTCCTGTTACCACCCATCTCCAGTAGTCTGGCCTCCTCAGGTCCTGTTACCATCCATCTCCAGTAGTCTGGCCTGCTCAGGTCCTGTTACCATCCATCTCCAGTAGTCTGGCCTGCTCAGGTCCTGTTACCATCCATCTCTGGTAGTCTGGCCTGCTCAGGTCCTGTTACCATCCATCTCTGGTAGTCTGGCCTGCTCAGGTCCTGTTACCATCCATCTCTGGTAGTCTGGCCTGCTCAGGTCCTGTTACCACCCATCTCCAGTAGTCTGGCCTGCTCAGGTCCTGTTACCATCCATCTCCAGTAGTCTGGCCTGCTCAGGTCCTGTTACCACCCATCTCCAGTAGTCTGTTCTGCTCAGGTCCTGTTACCATCCCATCTCCAGTAGTCTGGCCTGCTCAGGTCCTGTTACCATCCATCTCCAGTAGTCTGGCCTGCTCAGGTCCTGTTACCATCCATCTCTGGTAGTCTGGCCTGCTCAGGTCCTGTTACCACCCATCTCCAGTAGTCTGGCCTGCTCAGGTCTTGTTACCATCCATCTCCAGTAGTCTGGCCTGCTCAGGTCCTGTTACCATCCCATCTCCAGTAGTCTGGCCTGCTCAGGTCCTGTTACCATCCATCTCCAGTAGTCTGGCCTGCTCAGGTCCTGTTACCATCCATCTCCAGTAGTCTGGCCTGCTCAGGTCCTGTTACCATCCATCTCCAGTAGTCTGGCCTGCTCAGGTCCTGTGACCATCCATCTCCGGTAGTCTGGCCTGCTCAGGTCCTGTTACCATCCATCTCCGGTAGTCTGGCCTGCTCAGGTCCTGTTACCATCCATCTCTGGTAGTCTGGCCTGCTCAGGTCCTGTTACCATCCATCTCCAGTAGTCTGGCCTGCTCAGGTCCTGTTACCATCCATCTCTGGTAGTCTGGCCTGCTCAGGTCCTGTTACCATCCATCTCTGGTAGTCTGGCCTGCTCAGGTCCTGTTACCATCCATCTCTGGTAGTCTGGCCTGCTCAGGTCCTGTTACCATCCCATCTCTGGTAGTCTGGCCTGCTCAGGTCCTGTTACCATCCATCTCCAGTAGTCTGGCCTGCTCAGGTCCTGTTACCATCCATCTCTGGTAGTCTGGCCTGCTCAGGTCCTGTTACCATCCATCTCTGGTAGTCTGGCCTGCTCAGGTCCTGTTACCATCCATCTCCGGTAGTCTGGCCTGCTCAGATCCTGTTACCACCCATCTCTGGTAGTCTGGCCTGCTCAGGTCCTGTTACCACCCATCTCTGGTAGTCTGGCCTGCTCAGGTCCTGTTACCATCCATCTCTGGTAGTCTGGCCTGCTCAGGTCCTGTTACCATCCATCTCCAGTAGTCTGGCCTGCTCAGGTCCTGTTACCATCCATCTCTGGTAGACTGGCCTGCTCAGGTCCTGTTACCATCCATCTCCAGTAGTCTGGCCTGCTCAGTTCCTGTTACCATCCCATCTCCAGTAGTCTGGCCTGCTCAGGTCCTGTTACCATCCATCTCCAGTAGTCTGGCCTGCTCAGGTCCTGGTACCATCACATCTCCAGTAGTCTGGCCTGCTCAGGTCCTGTTACCATCCATCTCCAGTAGTCTGGCCTGCTCAGGTCCTGTTACCATCCATCTCCAGTAGTCTGGCCTGCTCAGGTCCTGTTACCATCCATCTCCAGTAGTCTGGCCTGCTCAGGTCCTGTTACCATCCATCTCCGGTAGTCTGGCCTGCTCAGGTCCTGTTACCATCCATCTCCAGTAGTCTGGCCTGCTCAGGTCCTGTTACCATCCATCTCCAGTAGTCTGGCCTGCTCAGGTCCTGTTACCATCCATCTCTGGTAGTCTGGCCTGCTCAGGTCCTGTTACCATCCATCTCCAGTAGTCTGGCCTGCTCAGGTCCTGTTACCACCCATCTCCAGTAGTCTGGCCTGCTCAGGTCCTGTTACCACCCATCTCCAGTAGTCTGGCCTGCTCAGGTCCTGTTACCATCTCCGGTAGTCTGGCCTGCTCAGGTCCTGTTACCATCTCCGGTAGTCTGGCCTGCTCAGGTCCTGTTACCATCCCATCTCCGGTAGTCTGGCCTGCTCAGGTCCTGTTACCACCCATCTCTAGTAGTCTGGCCTGCTCAGGTCCTGTTACCACCCATCTCCGGTAGTCTGGCCTGCTCAGGTCCTGTTACCATCCCATCTCCAGTAGTCTGGCCTGCTCAGGTCCTGTTACCATCCATCTCCAGTAGTCTGGCCTGCTCAGGTCCTGTTACCACCCATCTCCGGTAGTCTGGCCTGCTCAGGTCCTGTTACCATCCCATCTCCAGTAGTCTGGCCTGCTCAGGTCCTGTTACCATCCATCTCCAGTAGTCTGGCCTCCTCAGGTCCTGTTACCATCCCATCTCCAGTAGTCTGGCCTGCTCAGGTCCTGTTACCATCCATCTCCAGTAGTCTGGCCTGCTCAGGTCCTGTTACCATCCATCTACGGTAGTCTGGCCTGCTCAGGTCCTGTTACCATCCATCTCTGGTAGTCTGGCCTGCTCAGGTCCTGTTACCATCCATCTCTGGTAGTCTGGCCTGCTCAGGTCCTGTTACCATCCATCTCCAGTAGTCTGGCCTGCTCAGGTCCTGTTACCATCCATCTCCAGTAGTCTGGCCTGCTCAGGTCCTGTTACCATCCACCTCCAGTAGTCTGGCCTGCTCAGGTCCTGTTACCATCCATCTCCAGTAGTCTGGCCTGCTCAGGTCCTGTTACCATCCATCTCTGGTAGTCTGGCCTGCTCAGGTCCTGTTACCATCCATCTCCAGTAGTCTGGCCTGCTCAGGTCCTGTTACCATCCATCTCCGGTAGTCTGGCCTGCTCAGGTCCTGTTACCATCCATCTCCAGTAGTCTGGCCTGCTCAGGTCCTGTTACCATCCATCTCTGGTAGTCTGGCCTGCTCAGGTCCTGTTACCATCCATCTCCAGTAGTTCTGGCCTGCTCAGGTCCTGTTACCATCCATCTCCAGTAGTCTGGCCTGCTCAGGTCCTGTTACCATCCATCTCTGGTAGTCTGGCCTGCTCAGGTCCTGTTACCATCCATCTCCAGTAGTCTGGCCTGCTCAGGTCCTGTTACCATCCATCTCTGGTAGTCTGGCCTGCTCAGGTCCTGTTACCATCCATCTCAGTAGTCTGGCCTGCTCAGGTCCTGTTACCATCCATCTCTGGTAGTCTGGCCTGCTCAGGTCCTGTTACCATCCATCTCTGGTAGTCTGCCTGCTCAGGTCCTGTTACCACCCATCTCCAGTAGTCTGGCCTCCTCAGGTCCTGTTACCATCCATCTCCAGTAGTCTGGCCTGCTCAGGTCTGTTACCATCCATCTCCGGTAGTCTGGCCTGCTCAGGTCCTGTTACCATCCATCTCTGGTAGTCTGGCCTGCTCAGGTCCTGTTACCATCCATATCTGGTAGTCTGGCCTGCTCAGGTCCTGTTACCATCCATCTCTGGTAGTCTGGCCTGCTCAGGTCCTGTTACCATCCATCTCTGGTAGTCTGGCCTGCTCAGGTCTTGTTACCATCCATCTCCAGTAGTCTGGCCTGCTCAGGTCCTGTTACCATCCCATCTCCAGTAGTCTGGCCTGCTCAGGTCCTGTTACCATCCATCTCCAGTAGTCTGGCCTGCTCAGGTCCTGTTACCATCCATCTCCAGTAGTCTGGCCTGCTCAGGTCCTGTTACCATCCATCTCCAGTAGTCTGGCCTGCTCAGGTCCCGTTACCATCCATCTCTGGTAGTCTGGCCTGCTCAGGTCCTGTTACCATCCATCTCCAGTAGTCTGGCCTGCTCAGGTCCTGTTACCATCCATCTCTGGTAGTCTGGCCTTGCTCAGGTCCTGTTACCATCCATCTCTGGTAGTCTGGCCTGCTCAGGTCCTGTTACCATCCATCTCCAGTAGTCTGGCCTGCTCAGGTCCTGTTACCATCCATCTCCAGTAGTCTGGCCTGCTCAGGTCCTGTTACCATCCATCTCTGGTAGTCTGGCCTGCTCAGGTCCTGTTACCATCCATCTCCAGTAGTCTGGCCTGCTCAGGTCCTGTTACCATCCATCTCTGGTAGTCTGGCCTGCTCAGGTCCTGTTACCATCCATCTCTGGTAGTCTGGCCTGCTCAGGTCCTGTTACCATCCATCTCTGGTAGTCTGGCCTGCTCAGGTCCTGTTACCATCCCATCTCTGGTAGTCTGGCCTGCTCAGGTCCTGTTACCATCCATCTCCAGTAGTCTGGCCTGCTCAGGTCCTGTTACCATCCATCTCTGGTAGTCTGGCCTGCTCAGGTCCTGTTACCATCCATCTCCAGTAGTCTGGCCTGCTCAGATCCTGTTACCACCCATCTCTGGTAGTCTGGCCTGCTCAGGTCCTGTTACCACCCATCTCTGGTAGTCTGGCCTGCTCAGGTCCTGTTACCATCCATCTCTGGTAGTCTGGCCTGCTCAGGTCCTGTTACCATCCATCTCCAGTAGTCTGGCCTGCTCAGGTCCTGTTACCATCCATCTCTGGTAGTCTGGCCTGCTCAGGTCCTGTTACCATCCATCTCCAGTAGTCTGGCCTGCTCAGGTCCTGTTACCACCCATCTCCAGTAGTCTGGCCTGCTCAGGTCCTGTTACCATCCATCTCCAGTAGTCTGGCCTGCTCAGGTCCTGTTACCATCCATCTCCAGTAGTCTGGCCTGCTCAGGTCCTGTTACCATCCATCTCCAGTAGTCTGGCCTGCTCAGGTCCTGTTACCACCCATCTCCAGTAGTCTGGCCTGCTCAGGTCCTGTTACCATCCATCTCCAGTAGTCTGGCCTGCTCAGGTCCTGTTACCATCCATCTCCAGTAGTCTGGCCTGCTCAGGTCCTGTTACCATCCATCTCCAGTAGTCTGGCCTGCTCAGGTCCTGTTACCACCCATCTCCAGTAGTCTGGCCTGCTCAGGTCCTGTTACCATCCATCTCCAGTAGTCTGGCCTGCTCAGGTCCTGTTACCATCCATCTCCAGTAGTCTGGCCTGCTCAGGTCCTGTTACCATCCATCTCCAGTAGTCTGGCCTGCTCAGGTCCTGTTACCATCCATCTCTGGTAGTCTGGCCTGCTCAGGTCCTGTTACCATCCATCTCCAGTAGTCTGGCCTGCTCAGGTCCTGTTACCATCCATCTCTGGTAGTCTGGCCTGCTCAGGTCCTGTTACCATCCATCTCTGGTAGTCTGGCCTGCTCAGGTCCTGTTACCATCCATCTCCAGTAGTCTGGCCTGCCTCAGGTCCTGTTACCATCCATCTCCAGTAGTCTGGCCTGCTCAGGTCCTGTTACCATCCATCTCTGGTAGTCTGGCCTGCTCAGGTCCTGTTACCATCCATCTCCAGTAGTCTGGCCTGCTCAGGTCCTGTTACCATCCATCTCTGGTAGTCTGGCCTGCTCAGGTCCTGTTACTATCCATCTCTGGTAGTCTGGCCTGCTCAGGTCCTGTTACCATCCATCTCTGGTAGTCTGGCCTGCTCAGGTCCTGTTACCATCCCATCTCTGGTAGTCTGGCCTGCTCAGGTCCTGTTACCATCCATCTCCAGTAGTCTGGCCTGCTCAGGTCCTGTTACCATCCATCTCTGGTAGTCTGGCCTGCTCAGGTCCTGTTACCATCCATCTCCAGTAGTCTGGCCTGCTCAGATCTGTTACCACCCATCTCTGTAGTCTGGCCTGCTCAGGTCCTGTTACCACCCATCTCTGGTAGTCTGGCCTGCTCAGGTCCTGTTACCATCCATCTCTGGTAGTCTGGCCTGCTCAGGTCCTGTTACCATCCATCTCCAGTAGTCTGGCCTGCTCAGGTCCTGTTACCATCCATCTCTGGTAGTCTGGCCTGCTCAGGTCCTGTTACCATCCATCTCCGGACGGCAGTGGGGTTCTCTGTTAGACCAATGGCTGCCGCTGTTCCTTTCACCAGCTAATGGGTTTTTGCTCATGGGCTTTGGTCAAGCGGCATGAATGAGAACTTGTTGTATTTCTGGCAAAGACCCAGAAGTCTGAGAATTCTTCTCTGATGTCAGCCGGTAGAGTTTTCACGTCCCGGATGGGGCTAGGAATCCACCAACGCGCGGTTTGTTCTGTCCAGCGCAAAGAACCAGGGTGCCGAAGTCTCTAACGTTTCAACACGAAGACCAACATTTCTAGTTCTGTGTGCACAGGCAAAAATCATCAGTCTCTCAAATTCAAGAACAATGTAACTCCTAGGGTGTGTTGACGTTTGTTATTTTGAAGCTTGATAACATGTTTTTTTTTTTTTTTACATCGTTAAGGTGATTCATGGAGTAGTTCAGCAACATTTGAGTGGTTTCCAGGTAGATTTCTGGTGTTTCCAGGCTATTTTTTTGCCACTTTAGGCAGGTTACCTAATAAATATAACGGCATATTGTTGAAGAATGGTTATTATCATATATGGCCAAAAGAAATCAACGGTAATATCACCCATCCGAAATTGTATTCAGTATTGGCGGCCATATTGGATTATATTTAAAAGAATAAGGGGTGCCATGCCCCAGTGTTTGGGCACCCCTTCTAATATCAATTAATACACATCCCAAAGAGCATCTCTACCAAATGTGATGCTTTAATCCGCTCTGTAACGGTTTCATCACTTTTAGGCCCCCGGACTAATGATGCAGCTTTTGCCAAAAGTAATGCACTGTATAGGGAATAGAGTGTGTGTGTGTGTGTGTGTGTGTGTGTGTGTGCTGTGTGTGTGTGTGTGTGTGTGTGTGTGTGTGTGTGTGTGTGTGTGTGTGTGTGTGTGTGTGGTGTGTGTGTGTGTGTGTCTCACCTCACATTCTCTCATGGTGTTGGCTGACCTTCTCTCCTTCTTGTTTATGATAATAATATTTATCTGGACATAAATGATTGGTTCAACTTTAAACACATATGGACGCAATATTTTCACAGCCCTGCTAACACACGCACACACACACACACACACACCGTGAGAGTTAACTGTAGAAGTTTCCGGACCTTCTGATTTTAACTGCTGGAAAATGACGGATGTGAAGACAGAGGAGAGATAAATAAATATTCCAAACGATCTTTACGGTAAAGCTCTGCTGTCTTGTGTAATGGAGGTGGTTCAGAAGCATGAGACCCAGGGGCTGTATCTATCAAGCATCTCAGAGTAGGTGTGCTAATCCAGGATCAGTTCTGCCTTTCAGATCACCATGAATGAGATTACATGGACAGGGGGAAACCTGATCCTGGATCAGACGCCGGCCCCCCTGCAGAGCTGAGACCCAGACATTCTGGAAGGCTCCGGAAGACTGCTCTGGAATGTTGGGAATTCCAACCGGACAACAGTTCTAGAACCGGAACACCAGTGTTCCGCTGCGACAGCTTCATTCAAGCCATGTTGGATTATGCATGAATACTGTGTGTGTGTGTGTGTGTGTGTGTGTGTGTGTGTGTGTGTGTGTGTGTGTGTGTGTGTGAGTGTGTGTGTGTGTGTGTGAGTGAGTGCAGGCACGCCAAAACATGTGGCCAGTTACGAGCATAGCGGGACCTTGAAATAACTTTAGAACACACTCACATCAAGTTTCAATATTTTAATGGCACGTGCACCAGTACAGTGAAATGTCTTTCATGCAGCTCTATCCCCAACAATGCAGTAATCAATAACAATGTAATATTAAAATAACATCAGGTACAACAAAAACATACAAAATATGAAATAAGAAGAACAGGAGAAAGTAAGAAGCTATATACAGGGTCAGTTCCAGTACCATATTAACAATGTACAGGGATACTGGAGTGATGGAGGTAGATATGTATAGGGGTCAGGTGACTATATACAGGGTCAGTTCCAGTACCATATTAACAATGTGCAGGGATACTGGAGTGATGGAGGTAGATATGTATAGGGGTAAGGTGACTATATACAGGGTCAGTTCCAGTACCATATTAACAATGTGCAGGGATACTGGAGTGATAGAGGTAGATATATGTATAGGGGTAAGGTGACTATATACAGTGGGGAAAATAAGTATTTAGTCAGCCACCAATTGTACAAGTTCTCCCACTTAAAAAGATGAGAGAGGCCTGTAATGTTCATCATAGGTACACGTCAACTATGACAGACAAAATGAGGAAAAAAAATCCTGAAAATCACATTGTAGGATTTTTAATGAATTTATTAGCAAATTATGGTGGAAAATAAGTATTTGGTCAATAACAAAAGTTTCTCAATACTTTGTTATATACCCTTTGTTGGCAATGACACAAGTCAAACGTTTTCTGTAAGTCTTCACAAGGTTTTCACACTCTGTTGCTGGTATTTTGGCCCATTCCTCCATGCAGATCTCCTCTAGAGCAGTGATGTTTTGGGGCTGTCGCTGGGCAACACGGACTTTCAACTCCCTCCAAAGATTTTCTATGGGGTTGAGATCTGGAGACTGGCTAGGCCACTCCAGGACCTTGAAATGCTTCTTACAAGCCACTCCTTCGTTGCCCGGGCGGTGTGTTTGGGATCATTGTCATGCTGAAAGACCCAGCCACGTTTCATCTTCAATGCCCTTGCTGATGGAAGGAGGTTTTCACTCAAAATCTCACGATACATGGCCCCATTCATTCTTTCCTTTACACGGATCAGTCGTCCTGGTCCCTTTGCAGAAAAACAGCCCCAAGCATGATGTTTCACCCCCCATGCTTCACAGTAGGTATGGTGTTCTTGGATGCAACTCAGCATTCTTTGTCCTCCAAACACGACGAGTTGAGTTTTTACCAAGAAGTTCTATTTTGGTTTCATCTGACCATATGACATTCTCCCAATCCTCTTCTGGATCATCCAAATGCACTCTAGCAAACTTCAGACGGGCCTGGACATGTACTGGCTTAAGCAGGGGGACACGTCTGGCACTGCAGGATTTGAGTCCCTGGCGGCGTAGTGTGTTACTGATGGTAGGCTTTGTTACTTTGGTCCCAGCTCTCTGCAGGTCATTCATAGTGAATGACCAGGTCCCCCCGTGTGGTTCTGAGATTTTTGCTCACCGTTCTTGTGATCATTTTGACCCCACGGGGTGAGATCTTGCGTGGAGCCCCAGATCGAGGGAGATTATCAGTGGTCTTGTATGTCTTCCATTTCCTAATAATTACTCCACAGTTGATTTCTTCAAACCAAGCTGCTTACCTATTGCAGATTCAGTCTTCCCAGCCTGGTGCAGGTCCTACAATTTTGTTTCTGGTGTCCTTTGACAGCTCTTTGGTCTTGGTCATAGTGGAGTTTGGAGTGTGACTGTTTGAGGTTGTGGACAGGTGTCTTTTATACTGATAACAAGTTCAAACAGGTGCCATTAATACAGGTAACGAGTGGAGGACAGAGGAGCCTCTTAAAGAAGAAGTTACAGGTCTGTGAGAGCCGGAAATCTTGCTTGTTTGTAGGTGACCAAATGTTGCAATTCTTGAGCCATTCCTGGACCTGTGACCAAAAACAAGCTACATGTGGACAGTACCAAAACAAATGATCTAATGATTCGGTCTCTTAGCAGCAAAATCCGCAGAGCTGGGAAGATTGTATCCCCCATATAAATAACATTCTATTGGTAGCAAGAATTGTGTATAATAATTTTAATAGAAAAACTCTAAGTTATGAATCCGGCGTCGTTTTGCGTATCAGTTCATAAACCATGTGCCATGGGATCGGTACGTCAAAAATCTCTTCCCAACTATTTTGCAATCTCTATGGGACGGCTGTCAATCCTTTGGTCCTTAAATGAAACTGGTATACTTTTTTATTTATCACAAATTTCTTTAACCAATTATGTTCTTTAACGCAAGGCCGACAGACAAGTTCCTTACTTTTTCTCCCCTTCCACTTTCCTCTTTCATTATTGCGGTAACGCTGCAATTAGTTGGTTGTAATTTTGGATAGATCAGACATTTCCATATATTTTTGTTAGCTGCATGTGCGACATAACGCCACCAGTCCAACCTATGATATAATTTACGATTGGGCGGCAGGTAGCTTAGTGGGTAAGAGCGTTGTGCCAGTAACCGAAAGGTCGCTGGTTCTAATCCCCGAGCCGACTAGGTGAAAAATCTGTCGATGTGCACTTGAGCAAGGCACTTAACCCTAATTAAGTGCCAGTCGCTCTGGATAAGAGCGTCTGCTAAAAAATAAAATTAAAAAAATGGTACCTTTTTTAAACATTTTTTCAAAAAAATGTTTTTTTTTATCAATTAGTATATTTGAGTTTAACTGTGACGTAACTCCACCAGTCCTGTTTATGATATAATTTACAAAAGATTATACCGTTTTTTTTTTTTTCTTCTGCGAGAACAATGTTTTTTTTATATAGTATATTTGAGTTTAACCATAATATTTGTTGTAATATTTGTTCTGTCTTTTCTGGTGGATTGAACTGAAATTGCAACCAATTTTCTATGGCTTGTTATAAAAATAGCGATATTTTGGAGATAATTTCCTTTTCAAATAACCGAAAGTGAGAGGTTGTAATCTGAATAAAGGAAAAAAGGCCATTCTAGAACATTGGGTGAGACAATCTTACTAATTTGCTAGAGAACCAGTTCGGATTTAAGTATAACTTTTGTACGACTGAAGCTTTTAGTGAGAGGTCTAATGCTTTAATATTTCATAATTTCTGCCCTCCAAATTCATATTCATTATATAAATAGGCCCGTTCAATTTTGTGATATGACTAAAGAGTTAATTAGGGTGATTTTTCCACAAATAGAGAGGTATTTTTCATTCCCTGGTAGCAAGATCTTGTCTATTTTTGCAAACTTTCTATTAAAATGTATTGTAGTGAGATCATTTATTTCGGGATATGAATGCCAAGTATGTCCACTTCACCGTCAGACCATTTTATTGGTAAACTACATGGTAATTTAAAAGTTGTATTTTGTTTAATGTGAACGTTTTATTTTTTGGTGATCCAATATGCAATATAGTACACTTATCATAATTTGGTTGTAATCCAGAGGTTAGAAAAACTATCTAGATCCTCTATGAGGCTGTGGGGGGATCCAAATTGTGGATTTAAAAGAAAACATGAATCATCAGCGTACAATGACACCTTTGTTTTTAAGCCCTGGATTTCTAATCCCTTGATATTATTGTTGGATCTGATTTTAATAGCTAACATCTCGATGGCCATAATAAATATATATGCCGATAGTGGACAACCTTGTTTTAGCAACACCCACCCGTAGTCTGCGCTCCAGCGGGTATATCTCACTGGTCATCCCCAAAGCCAACACCTCCTTTGGCCGCAATTCCTTCCAGTTCTCTGCTGCCAATGACTGGAACAAATTGCAAAAATCTCTGAAGCTGGAGACACTTATCTCCCTCACTAACTTTAAGCATCAGTTGTCAGAGCACCTTACCAATCACTGCACCTGTACACAGCCCATCTGAAATTAGCCCGCCCAACACCTCATCCCTATATTGTTATTTATTTTGCTCATTTGTACCCCAGTATCTCTATTTGCACATCATCTCTTGCACATCTATCATTCCAGTGTTAATACTAATTGTAATTATTTTGCACTATAGCCTATTTTATTGCCTTACCTCCATAACTTGCTAAATTTGCACACTGTATATTATATGTATTTCTGTTGTATTTTTGACTTTGTTTTGTTTTACCCCATATGTAACTCTGTGTTGTTGTTTTTATCGCACTGCTTTGCTTTATCTTGGCCAGGTCGCAGTTGTAAATGAGAACTTGTTCTCAACTGGTTTACCTGGTTAAATAAAGGTGAAATAAAAAAAATAAAAAAACTCCTCTTGACAGTTTAAAACTTTCTGAGAAGTAGCCATTATTTACTGTTTTACACCTAGAGTTACTATACATGATTTTAACCCGTTTTATAAGAGATTCTCCAAAATGGAAATATTCCAGGCGTTTATATTTTACTCCAATGTTAGTAAACAACGTAAACATACACTGTACAGCCTCAAGACGTGGTTAAAGGTAGACTCAGCAATATGACATACAGTGGCTTGCAAAAGTATTCACCCCCCTTGGCATTTTTCCTATTTTGTTGCCTTACAACCTGGAATTAAAATTGATTTTTGGGTGGGGTTTGTATCATTTGATTTACACAACATGCCTACGACTTTGAAGATGCAAAATATGTTTTATTGTGAAACAAACAAGAAATAAGACCAAAAAAAACAGAACTTGAGCGTGCATAACTATTCACCCCCCCCAAAGTCAATACTTTGTAGAGCCACCTTTTGCAGCAATTACAGCTGCAAGTCTCTTGGGGTATGTCTCTATAAGCTTGGCACATCTAGCCACTGGGATTTTTGCCCATTCTTCAAGGCAAAGCTGCTCCAGCTACTTCAAGTTGGATGGGTTCCGCTGGTGTACAGCAATCTTTAAGTCATATGTTATGCACGCCTCTCGGAAGAGGGAACGCAACACCCTGCTACAACTCAACTCTCCGTGGTGTGAAAGAGGTATGGGACTGTAGGTGTGAGTAAGGATGACAAAAGGCAAAGAATACTGTTAACAGGGAATTTATTCCTTCGCACGGTAAGTTTTGGGAAAAAAGGGGCTGGACGGAACCAAAGCAAAGAAAGTAAATATCAAAGCCCCCCTCTCCTACCTTACTACTTACTGAACTAGCACCACCTGGTGCACTAACCAAAATACAAGGGATGGTCCGCCCAGGTCTTTCCTAGTGTGCATAGACAGTCAACTTCTACGGGTAATGTATGCCCGCAGGCCTCTTGCCTAAGCATTCCCTAGGTGCCTTCCCCTTCCCCCCTTGGGAACAAATGAAACAGAATAATACAAACTGGTTCAACAACAAAACCTGAGAAAAAAACTAACTCAGGACATTAAAGAAACTCTGAGCAACAAACTAACACAAACCATTACAATCAGCTCTCACAGCAACAACTACACAGTACATACCAAATGCCTTAGCAACAACCAACATGCTATAACTCTCAGCCATTAGCCCTCTCTCTCATCTCTGGTTCCCCCCCCTTCTGAGCAACAGAACTGGGGCTTATATAGCTTCAGGAGGAGTTGGTAATTGGAGACAGCTGCGTCCTGACGAGGGCGCGGGGTCAGCTCTCCAATCATCAATGTTCATTGACCAATCAGCTGCTTGTTGGGGAATTTCAGGAACCCATTTCCTGAAATACATACATGAAAATACACAAACCACAACACAGAAACTGGGGGACGTAACATCATACCACAGATTCTCAATTGGATTGAGGTCTGGGCTTTGGCTAGGCCATTCCAAGACATTTAAAATGTTTCCCCTTAAACCACTCGAGTGTTGCTTTAGCAGTATGCTTAGGGTCATTGTACATATGCACGCACCACTTTTCCGTTATTTATTTTTTATAATTTTTTGAAACAAGTTATTTTTTTCATTTCACTTCACCAATTTTGACTATTTTGACTATTTAAATTACTGCTTGTAATGCAACAAAATAGGAAAAACGCCAAGGGGGATGAATACTTTTGCAAGGCACTGTAGATGCAGAAAGTTTATGGTCCATAAAGCCCAGAGGATAGTGGAGATCCATAAAGCCCAGAGGATAGTGGAGATCCATAAAGCCCAGAGGATAGTGGAGGTCCATAAAGCCCAGAGGATAGTGGAGATCCATAAAGCCCAGAGGATAGTGGAGATCCATAAAGCCCAGAGGATAGTGGAGGTCCATAAAGCCCAGAGGATAGTGGAGATCCAT
>NW_025536285.1:0-15000 GCF_020615455.1 Coregonus clupeaformis
AAGGAGCGAGAGACAGGGAGAGAGTGCGAGAGACTGGGAGAGAGTGCGAGAGACGGGGAGTGGGAGCGAGAGACGGAGGGGAGAGGGAGCGAGAGACGGAGGGGAGAGGGAGCGAGAGACGGAGGGGGAGAGGGAGCGAGAGACGGAGGGGGAGAGGGAGCGAGAGACAGAGGGGAGAGGGAGCGAGAGACAGAGGGGAGAGGGAGCGAGAGACAGAGGGGAGAGGGAGCGAGAGACAGAGGGGAGAGGGAGCGAGAGACAGAGGGGAGAGGGGAGCGAGAGACAGAGGGGAGAGGGAGCGAGAGACGGAGGGAGAGGGAGCGAGAGACAGAGGGGAGAGGGAGCAGAGACGGAGGGGGAGAGGGAGCGAGAGACAGAGGGGAGAGGGAGCGAGAGACAGAGGGGAGAGGGAGCGAGAGACAGAGGGGAGAGGGAGCGAGAGACAGAGGGGAGAGGGAGCGAGAGACAGAGGGGAGAGGGAGCGAGAGACGGAGGGGGAGAGGGAGCGAGAGACGGAGGGGGAGAGGGAGCGAGAGACAGAGGGGAGAGGGAGCGAGAGACAGAGGGGAGAGGGAGCGAGAGACAGAGGGGAGAGGGAGCGAGAGACAGAGGGGGAGAGGGAGCGAGAGACAGAGGGGAGAGGGAGCGAGAGACAGAGGGGAGAGGGAGCGAGAGACAGAGGGGAGAGGGAGCGAGAGACAGAGGGGAGAGGGAGCGAGAGACAGAGGAGAGGGAGAGAGACAGAGGAGAGGGAGCGAGAGACAGAGGGGAGAGGGAGCGAGAGACAGAGGGGGAGAGGGAGCGAGAGACAGAGGGGGAGAGGGAGCGAGAGACTGAGGGGAGAAGGAGCGAGAGACAGGGAGAGAGTGCGAGAGACTGGGAGAGAGAGCGAGAGACAGAGGGGAGAGGGAGCGAGAGACAGAGGGGAGAGGGAGCGAGAGACAGAGGGGAGAGGGAGCGAGAGACAGAGGGAGAGGGAGCGAGAGACAGAGGGGAGAGGGAGCGAGAGACAGAGGGGAGAGGGAGCGAGAGACAGAGGGGAGAGGGAGCGAGAGACAGAGGGGAGAGGGAGCGAGAGACAGAGGGGAGAGGGAGCGAGAGACGGGGAGAGGGAGGGAGTTATTCTGTCTCTTACTGTTCAAATAAACCTACCATTAAAATTATAGACTGATCATGTCTTTGTCAGTGGGCAAACGTACAAAATCAGCAGGGGATCAAATACTTTTTTCCCTCACTGTATATATATATTTTTCACCTTTATTTAACCAGGTAAGCCAGTTGAGAACAAGTTCTCATTTACAACTGCGACCTGGCCAAGATAAAGCAAAGCAGTGCGATAAAAACAACAACACAGAGTTACATATGGGGTAAACAAAACGTACAGTCAATAACACAATAGAAAATATATATACAGTGTGTGCGAATGTATTAAGTTATGTAGGTAAGGCAATAAATAGGCCATAGTGCAAAATAGTTACAATTAGTATTAACACTGGAGTGATAGATTTGCAGAAGATGATGTGCAAATAGAGATACTGGGGTGCAAATGAGCAAAATAAATAACAATATGGGGATGAGGTAGTTGGGTGGGCTAATTACAGATGGGCTGTGTACAGGTGCAGTGATCGGTAAGGTGCTCTGACAACTGATGCTTAAAGTTAGTGAGGGAGATAAGAGTCTCCAGCTTCAGAGATTTTTGCAGTTCGTTCCAGTCATTTGCAGCAGAGAACTGGAAGGAATGGCGGCCAAAGGAGGTGTTGGCTTTGGGGATGACCAGTGAGATATACTTGCTGGAGCGCAGACTACGGGTGGGTGTTGCTATGGTGACCAATGAGCTAAGATAAGGCGGGGATTTGCCTAGCAGAGATTTATAGATGACCTGGAGCCAGTGGGTTTGGCGATGAATATGTAGTGAGGGCCAGCCAACGAGAGCGTACAGGTCACAATGGTGGGTAGTATATGGGGCTTTCTTGACAAAACGGATGGCACTGTGATAGACTACATCCAATTTGCTGAGTAGAGTGTTGGAGGCTATTTTGTAAATGACATCGCCGAAGTCAAGGATCGGTAGGATAGTCAGTTTTACGAGGGCATGTTTGGCAGCATGTGTGAAGGAGGCTTTGTTGTGAAATAGGAAGCCGATTCTAGATTTAACTTTGGATTGGAGATGCTTAATGTGATTCTGGAAGGAGAGTTTACGGTCTAACCAGACACCTAGGTATTTGTAGTTGTCCACATATTCTAAGTCAGACCCGCCGAGAGTAGTGATTCTAGTCGGGTGGGCGGGTGCAAGCAGCGTTCGATTGAAGAGCATGCATTTAGTTTTACTAGCGTTTAAGAGCAGTTGGAGGTCACAGAAGGAGTGTTGTATGGCATTGAAGCTCGTTTGGAGGTTTGTTAACACAGTGTCCAATGAAGGGCCAGATGTATACAAAATGGTGTCGTCTGCGTAGAGGTGGATCTGAGAGTCACCAGCAGCAAGAGCGAGATCATTGATATACACAGAGAAAAGAGTCGGCCCAAGAATTGAACCCTGTGGCACCCCCCACCATAGAGACTGCCAGAGGTCCAGACAACAGGCCCTCCGATTTGACACATTGAACTCTAAATACACCGCTGGAACGCTGATTAAGGTGTTTACATGTCCTAATAATTCGAAAGATTGCTCAGAAAAACGGGTGTTTTAAATCGGCATATGCTTACTTCGATTTTGACCGATTTAAGATAAGCAGAGTAATGTGTTTACATAACGATTGCGTAATCTGCCTACTGCCATAATCAGTTTAATATCGAATTATTACTGTGCATGTAAACGTCCTGACTGTAGCTCTGCCCCCGGCTGTGGCTAAAGCGCTAGCTAGCTGGTTCTGGGCATGTAAACGTCCTGACTGTAGCTCTGCCCCCGGCTGTGGCTAAAGCGCTAGCTAGCTGGTTCTGGGCTTTAGCCTCCAGCTAGGCCTTCTACACTACACAGGCTGTCGTTTAACCCCCTACAAAAATCCATCTGTTTAAGCAAGATATATATTTTTGTTAACTGAATGAAAACGCCATCTTGGGTTAGATAGAGCTCCATGGCAGTCAATGTGGTCGTGCAGTAGTTTACCTGATGGGCCTTTGATAAATGCAGAAAATCGGCAAATCAAAATAAACGTATCTACCACACAGACCATGTGATTTTTGGCGAAGCCTATTTGATTCTGAGTTCGGACATACAAAGTTTGTATGTGAAAACCACTTCTAACACGCATACATAGCAGTAGCAGCTCTCAGACACACACACAACACATCTGAACTGGAGGTGGTGGTATCATGATCGAGGACAGACAGACAGACAGACAGACAGACAGACAGACAGACAGACATAAAGGACAGACAGACAGACAGACAGACAGACAGACAGACAGACAGACAGACAGACAGACAGACAGACAGACAGACAGACAGACAGACAGACAGACAGACAGGAATAAAGGACAGACAGACAGACAGACACACTGTCCAGGTCTAAAACTAGACATATCCATCACCAGCTGTGAGGGTCCATCTTAAACATAGCAGAGAGAACGGACACACAGCGAACACCTTCCTAAACATAGCACCTAACACAGTGTAAACACAGGTACCTGTTCTATTTCAGCCCTAACAAAACACTCTTTAGAAGAGCACATTACATTCAGGCTCCGCTTGGAAAGGTGCAGAAGTGTGGAGATGTAAAATTGGTAGCAAGAGAGAACTTCGTCACACTTCCCTGGTTAATGTCTGATGACTATTACATCAGCTATTTCTAAAATACTGGTCCCAACTGAAGTCAAATGTCTGATGCCAGAACATGGAGAGATGTTTCGGGAAGTTCTACGCTCAAAATGTAAAGTTTTGCAACAACCCCACTCTTCCAGTCTCGATTAAGCTGTAGACTACCAAACAAAATGGCCACACTACAACTGTCCCACTATGGAACATCCGGGCCATATCTAGAAACATATCCAGGTGTATATAACAAGACTTTTAGTTCAACGTTCACCCATAAACATCTAGGCCAGCGATGAGTGAAAGCAAATCATGATTACTAATCCTGTGTGGCTCTGGTGGTTGAGCATGGTGCTTGCAATGCCAGGGTTGTGGGTTTGATTCCCACGGGGGACGAGAATGAAAAATGAAAAAACACTCACTAACTGTAAGTGGCTCTGAATAAGTGCGTCTGCTAAATGACTAAAATGTAAAATGGGCTAGACTAATTTACCAATCTAAAAATGTTAGCCAACATGGCTAATTGAGTGACTGAGAAAAAAGTGCTGAAGCAGAACCAAATTTCAAAACTGCATCTAGAATATTCTAACTCTCGACAGTAAGTTGAGACCCGACTGAGTTCCTAAAAATGATCTGCAGGCCTACAAAAAGGTTCCCTGATCTAGGCCTGTAAAATAGGGACCTTGTAGCAGCGTCAGAACAAGGAATCAGCAGGTAGAGGTGCACATGGTGGTTGAACGTATTTATTTACACAGCGCTGGTGATAAATGTACAACGATATTATATTTACAAAGTTCTAGTATTCAAACTGTCTATTCAAAAGAAAGCCTCTTATCAGGCTAAACCTGCACTAACCGTACAGGGTACAGATACCTCCCGAGTGGCGCAGTGGTCTAAGGCACTGCATCGCAGTGCTGGCTGTGCCACTAGAGATCCTGGTTCGTGTCCAGGCTCTGTCGTAGCCGGCCGCGACCGGGAGACCCATGGGGCGGCGCACAATTGGCCCAGCGTCGTCCAGGGTAGGGGAGGGAATGGCCGGCAGGGATGTAGCTCAGTTGGTAGAGCATGGCGTTGTGGGTTGTGGGTTCGATTCCCATGGGGGGCCAGTATGAAAAATTAAAAAAATAATGTATGCACTCACTAACTGTAAGTCGCTTTGGATAAGAGCGTCTGCTAAATGACTAAAATGTAAAAATGTAAAATGTAGATTCAGGCTCCCCTAACCTGAACTGACGAGAACATCCCCAAACAGGCGGAATTCGAATTCGCATAATTTAAAAATCCCCATAAAATTCTGTCAGTTTATGCTAGAAATATCCGTTTGTTTTGCACTGGATGCGTCTCAATCCACCACATCCGCCGATGTCACACTTCCGCATCTGCAGTGAAAGGTGACAGAGAGAGAGCGGTGTGTCAGATCATGAGAAATCCCGAAAATTGGTCTTCTCACCAAATCGTCTGTAGTGTCCAAACAGTTTGGGCTATACACTAATATGACCCATCTGGGGAAAGGTGAGACTCTCACGAACATGTACATGTCGGTTGTCTTGCTCTAGGACGCTATTTGTGGAGGGGGTGCTGTGGGATTATTTATGATACTCTTTGAAAAGGTAGGGTTTTCGCAAGATGAGCAAGGACTCTGCTGTCCTAGCTTCAAAGGGAAGCTGGTTTGTTCCACCATCTGGGTGCTGGAACAGAGAAGAGCTTGGACTGAGCTGTAGGTGTTGGAGGGCCAAGAGACCTGAGGTGGCAGAACAGAGTACTCGGTTGGGGTGTAGGGTTTGACCATAGCCTGAAGGTAGGGAGGGGCAGTTCCTCTTGCTGCTCCGTAGGCAAGCACCATGGTCTTGTAGTGGATGTGAGCTTCAACTGGAAGCCAGTGGAGTGTGCGGAGGAGCAGGGTGACATGGGAGAACTTGGGAAGGTTGAACACCAGGCGTGCTACAGCGTTCTGAATAAGTTGCAGAGGTTTGATGGCACAAGCGAGGAGCCCAGCCCATCAGAGAGTTACAGTAGTCCAGACGGGAGATGACAAGTGCCTGGATTAGGACCTGCACCACTTCCTGTGTGAGGTAGGGTCGTACTCTACAGATGGTGTAGAGCATGAACCTGCAGGAGCAAGTCACTGCTTTGATGTTTGCAGAGAACGACATGGTGTTGTCCAGGGTCACTCGACGGTTCTTTGCACTCTTGGAGGGGGACACCGTGGCGTTGTCGACCGTGATAGAGAGGTCTTGGAGCAAGCAGGCCTTCCCCAGGAGGAAGAGCAGCTCCGTCTTGTTGAGGTTGAGCTTGAGGTGGTGTGCCGACATCCAAGCTGAGATATCTGCCAGGCACGCAGAGAAGCGTCTCACCACCTGGGTGTCAGAAGGGGGGAAGGAGAAAAGAAGTTGAGTGTCATCCGCATAGCAATGATAGGAGAGACCATGTGAAGATATGACGGAGCCGAGTGACTTGGTGTATAGAGAGAAGAGGAGAGGGCCTAGAACCGAGCCCTGAGGGACACCAGTAGTGAGAGTACGTGGTGCAGACACAGATCCTCTCCACGTCACCTGGTAGGAGCGGCCTGCCAGGTAGGATGCAATCCAAGAGTGTGCAGAGCCATATCTGACACCAGACTAACCTAAACTGATCTGACACCAGACTAACCTAAACTGATCTGACACCAGACTAACCTAAACTGATCTGACACCAGACTAACTTAAACTGATCTGACACCAGACTAACCTAAACTGATCTGACACCAGACTAACCTAAACTGATCTGACACCAGACTAACCTAAACTGCTCTGACTCAGTCTCTCTCTCTGACCCTGCCTGGGTGGAAGGTAGCCAAGCAGTTAGAGCGTTGGGCCAGCAACCTTTCGGTTTCTAGTCCAAATACCCGAGACGACAAGCTGTAATATCTGTCGATGCGCCCTTGAGCAAGCCACTTAACCCTAATTTGCTCCAGGGACGCCATACTACTATGGTTGACCCTGTAAAACCTATCTGGTGTATTTGACAATAAAACATATATATTTTGGTAGCTCTTAGCTGCTGGTTCCCATAGCAACCCCTGAAGGCCAGTCTTTCGGTCGATACCAACCACTCCACTCCTCTCCTCTCCTCCTAAGCCAGCAGGCCATCCCGCCATTCTCACACACACAGATTGAAGTCAGCAGTGTACCACCCTGCTTAGCGTCAGGGGCCAGCCAGCAGCGTACCACCCTGCTTAGCTTCAGGGGCCAGCCAGCCAGCAGCAACACCACCCTGCTTAGCTTCAGGGGCCAGCCAGCAGCGTACCACCCTGCTTAGCTTCAGGGGCCAGCCAGCAGCGTACCACCCTGCTTAGCTTCAGGGGCCAGCCAGCAGCAACACCACCCTGCTTAGCTTCAGGGGCCAGCCAGCAGCAACACCACCCTGCTTAGCTTCAGGGGTCAGCCAGCAGCGTACCACCCTGCTTAGCTTCAGAGGCCAGCCAGCAGCGTACCACCCTGCTTAGCGTCAGGGGTCAGCCAGCAGCAACACCACCCTGCTTAGCTTCAGGGGCCAGCCAGCAGCGTACCACCCTGCTTAGCTTCAGGGGTCAGCCAGCCAGCAGTGTACCACCCTGCTTAGCTTCAGGGGCCAGCCAGCAGCAACACCACCCTGCTTAGCTTCAGGGGTCAGCCAGCAGCAACACCACCCTGCTTAGCTTCAGGGGTCAGCCAGCAGTGTACCACCCTGCTTAGCTTCAGAGGCCAGCCAGCAGCAACACCACCCTGCTTAGCTTCAGGGGCCAGCCAGCAGTGTACCACCCTGCTTAGCTTCAGAGGCCAGCCAGCAGCAACACCACCCTGCTTAGATTCAGAGGCCAGCAGCGTACCACCCTGCATCCCACTGTTGGCTGGCCTCTGAAGCTAAGCAGGGTCGGTCCCTGGATGGGAGACCAGATGCTGCTGGAAGTGGTGTTGGAGGGCCAGTAGGAGGTCCCTGGATGGGAGACCAGATGCTGCTGGAAGTGGTGTTGGAGGGCCAGTAGGAGGGACTCTTTCCTCTGGTCTAAAAAAATATCCCAGGGCAGTGATTTGGGACATTGCCCTGTGTAGGTGCCATCTTTCAGGTGGGACATTAAACAAGTGTCCTGACTCTCTGTGGTCCCCTAAAGATCCCTCTTATTGTAAGAGTCAGGGTGTTAAAGGAAACGCCACAAAAACCATCTTTTGGAGTTTGTTTAATTAGTCCCAAAACGATTTGCTTGTCAGAAATCATCCAAACACAGTCAAACTCTCAAACAACGGAACCGTGTTCATGAAGTGACAATCATTGCAAGAGGAAATCTGATCCCACAGTTTAGCAGCAACACTGCCAGTAGGAGAATACAGTCATTAGGATAATATTGCTAGTTAACCTGCCTGCGTGTGTGTGTGTAAGGAGGATAGTATGTGAATAGATTGTGTAGAGTTGGGCAGCATTCCTCCTCCTCCAAACACGGCGAGTTGAGTTGATGCCAAAGAGCTCGATTTTGGTCTCATCTGACCACAACACTTTCACCCAGTTCTCCTCTGAATCATTCAGATGTTCATTGGCAAACTTCAGACGGCCCTGTATATGTGCTTTCTTGAGCAGGGGGACCTTGCGGGCGCTGCAGGATTTCAGTCCTTCACGGCGTAGTGTGTTACCAATTGTTTTCTTGGTGACTATGGTCCCAGCTGCCTTGAGATCATTGACAAGATCCTCCCGTGTAGTTCTGGGCTGATTCTTCACCGTTCTCATGATCATTGCAACTCCACGAGGTGAGATCTTGCATGGAGCCCCAGGCTGAGGGAGATTGACAGTTCTTTTGTGTTTCTTCCATTTGCGAATAATCGCACCAACTGTTGTCACCTTCTCACCAAGCTGCTTGGTGATGGTCTTGTAGCCCATTCCAGCCTTGTGTAGGTCTACAATCTTGTCCCTGACATCCTTGGAGAGCTCTTTGGTCTTGGCCATGGTGGAGAGTTTGGAATCTGATTGATTGATTGCTTCTGTTGACAGGTGTCTTTTATACAGGTAACAAGCTGAGATTAGGAGCACTCCCTTTAAGAGTGTGCTCCTAATCTCAGCTCGTTACCTGTATAAAAGACACCTGGGAGCCAGAAATCTTTCTGATTGAGATGGGGTCAAATGCTTATTTCCCTCATTAAAATGCAAATCAATTTATAACATTTTTGACATGCGTTTTTCTGGATTTTGTTGTTGTTATTCTGTCTCTCACTGTTCAAATAAACCTACCATTAAAATTATAGACTGATCATTTCTTTGTCAGTGGGCAAACGTACAAAATCAGCAGGGGATCAAATACTTTTTTCCCTCACTGTATACAGTGGGGGAAAAAAGTATTTAGTCAGCCACCAATTGTGCAAGTTCTCCCACTTAAGAAGATGAGAGAGGCCTGTAATTTTCATCATATGTACACGTCAACTATGACAGACAAAATGAGAAAGAATAATCCAGAAAATCACATTGTAGGATTTTTAATGAATTTATTTGCAAATTATGGTGGAAAATAAGTATTTGGTCAATAACAAAAGTTTCTCAATACTTTGTTATATACCCTTTGTTGGCAATGACACAGGTTAAACTTTTTCTGTAAGTCTTCACAAGGTTTTCACACACTGTTGCTGGTATTTTGGCCCATTCCTCCATGCAGATCTCCTCTAGAGCAGTGATGTTTTGGGGCTGTCGCTGGGCAACACAGACTTTCAACTCCCTCCAAAGATTTTCTATGGGGTTGAGATCTGGAGACTGGCTAGGCCACTCCAGGACCTTGAAATGCTTCTTACGAAGGCACTCCTTCGTTGCCCGGGCGGTGTGTTTGGGATCATTGTCATGCTGAAAGACCCAGCCACGTTTCATCTTCAATGCCCTTGCTGATGGAAGGAGGTTTTCACTCAAAATCTCACGATACATGGCCCCATTCATTCTTTCCTTTACACGGATCAGTCGTCCTGGTCCCTTTGCAGAAAAACAGCCCCAAAGCATGATGTTTCCACCCCCATGCTTCACAGTAGGTATGGTGTTCTTTGGATGCAACTCAGCATTCTTTGTCCTCCAAACACGACGAGTTGAGTTTTTACCAAAAAGTTATATTCTGGTTTCATCTGACCATATGACATTCTCCCAATCCTCTTCTGGATTATCCAAATGCACTCTATTTGCCATATATTTTTAACTGCTGTTTCACAAAAGTTCTGAACCTATATACATTTTACAGAAACAGTATATTTAATATTAGTTATCTTGTTGTTTTTAGTCCCACCCTTCATCTCCACTCAACCCCTCCAATTTATCTCTTAACACATCAATGTTTTATTTATATTTGCCAATAATTTTTCAACTGTGCTGTGATGTTTTACAAAAGTTCTGTACCTTTCTATTCTCATAGTTTCTACAGATTGTAAATTAAAGAAACATTTTTGCTAAAAGTATTATTATATTATTGATCGATTGACTGACTTTTCAAATCAACAAGCAGTGCTATTTGCAGAATTAGCTTCAGGTAAATGTCGCAATTCTTCAGCCATTCCTGACCCACGACCAAAAACAAGCTACATATGGACAGTACCAAAACAAATTATCTAATGATTCTGTCTCTTCGCAACAAAATCTGCAGAGCTGGGATGATTGTATCCCCCATATATATAACATTCTATTGGTTGCAAGAATTTTGTATAATAATTTAAATTGAAAAATTCTACGTTTTGAATCCGGCGTCGTTTTGCGTATCAGTTCATAAACACTACGCCATGGAATCGGTACATCGAAAATCTCTTCCCAACTATTTTGCAATCTATATGGGACGGCTGTCAATATTTTGGTTCTTAAATTAAACTGGTATACTTTTTTATTTATCACAATTAAAAAAAAACAATTCTGGTCTTTAATGCGGCCGACAGACAAGTTCCTTACTTTTCCCCCTTTCCTATTGCATCTTCCATTCTTGCGGTAATGCTGCAATCAGTTGGTTGTAATTTTGGGTAGAGCAGACATTTCCATATGTTTTTGTTAGCTGCATGTGCGACATAACTCCACCAGTCCTACCGATGATATCATTTACAAAGATTATACTTTTTTTTTTTTTTATCCCCCCCCCCAAAAAAAAAATATCAATTAGTATATTTGAGTTTAACCATAATATTTGTTGCATTATTTGTTCCGTCGTTTCTGGTGGATTAAACTGAAATTACAACCAACTTTCTATGGCTTGTTTTAAAAATAGCAATATTTTGGAGATTATTTCATTTTCAAATAACCGATAGTGAGAGATTTGTAATCTCAATGAAGGGACAATGGCCATTCTTGAACATGGGGTGAGACAATCTTACTAATTTGCTAGAGAACCAGTTCGGATTTAAGTATAACGTTTGTATGACTGAAGGCTTTAGTGATAGGTCTAATGCTTTAATATTTAATAATTTCTGCACTCCGAATTGGTATTAATTATATAGATAGGACCGTTTAATTTCGTCTGGCTTGCAGTTCCAAATCAAATTGAATATTTTTTTCTCATATAATTGAAAAAACAGGTTGCTAGGTGTAGGCTAAACCATAAGCAAATAGGTAAACTGGGATAATACTAAAGAGTTAATCAGGGTGATTTTTCCACAAATAGAGAGGTATTTTCCTTTCCATGGTAGCAAGATCTTATCTATTTTTGCTAACTTTCTATTAAAATGTATTGTAGTGAGATAATTTCTTTATTTCGGGATATGAATACCGAGTAAATCCACATCACCGTCAGACCATTTTATTGGTCAACTACAGGGTCATGATCCAATACGTAATATAGTACACATCATAATTTGGTTGTAATAATAATAATAATAATAATAATAATAATAATAATAATAATAATAATCATGTAACCGTACTCTGAGTCCCATCCCAACCTAGCCCAGTGCTGGACCATTATGCTAGAGCTACCAACAGAGACTGCTGAAAATATGGAAAGTATTGATCTGTGCTGTGTGTCCTGCTAATGAAAGATGGTGTTCTATTGTTAAACAGTCAGGATGATTATCATGAACACATGAGGCTGCCTGGCCGCCGGGCCCACTGGCTAACAACCAACCATAGAATAGGACAGGGCAGGACAGGGCAGGACAGGATAGGACAGGATAGGACAGGACAGGATAGGACAGGACAGGATAGAACAGGACAGGATATGACAGGACAGGATAGAACAGGACAGGATAGGACAGGACAGGATAGGACAGGATAGGACAGGACAGGATAGAACAGGACAGGATAGAACAGGACAGGATATGACAGGACAGGATAGAACAGGACAGGATAGGACAGGACAGGATAGGACAGGATAGGACAGGACAGGATAGGACAGGATAGGACAGGACAGGATAGAACAGGACAGGATAGAACAGGACAGGATAGAACAGGACAGGATAGGATAGGACATGACAGGATATGACAGGACAGGATAGAACAGGACAGGATAGGACAGGACAGGATAGGACAGGACAGGATAGAACAGGACAGAACAGGACAGGATAGGACAGGACAGGATAGAACAGGACAGGATAGAACAGGACAGGATATGACAGGACAGGATATGACAGGACATAACGGGACAGGATAGGACAGGATAGAACAGGACAGGATATGACAGGACAGGATATGACAGGACATAACGGGACAGGATAGGACAGGATAGAACAGGACAGGATAGAACAGGACAGGATAGAACAGGATAGAACAGGACAGGACATAACGGGACAGGATAGAACAGGACAGGACAGGATAGAACAGGACAGGACAGGAAGGTTGACCATCTCTGTTGCTTTTTCCTACCTACCAGGAACTACTGCAGCTAAATAACTGGACACCCCCGTATCAGACGGTTGTGTGTGTGGTATCAGACGGTTGTGTGTGTGGTATCAGACGGCTGTGTGTGTGGTATCAGACGGTTGTGTGTGTGGTATCAGACGGCTGTGTGTGTGGTATCAGACGGCTGTGTGTGTGGTATCAGACGGCTGTGTGTGTGTGTGTGTGTGGTATCAGACGGTTGTGTGTGTGTGGTATCAGACGGCTGTGTGTGTGGTATCAGACGGCTGTGTGTGTGGTATCAGATGGTTGTGTGTGTGGTATCAGACGGCTGTGTGTGTGGTATCAGATGGTTGTGTGTGTGGTATCAGACGGTTGTGTGTGTGGTATCAGACGGTTGTGTGTGTGGTATCAGATGGTTGTGTGTGTGGTATCAGACGGTTGTGTGTGTGGTATCAGACGGTTGTGTGTGTGGTATCAGACGGTTGTGTGTGGTATCAGACGATTGTGTGTGTGTGTGTGGTATCAGACGGTTGTGTGTGTGTGTGTGTGTGTGTGTGGTATCAGACGGTTGTGTGTGTGTGGTATCAGACGGTTGTGTGTGTGGTATCAGACGGCTGTGTGTGTGGTATCAGACGGCTGTGTGTGTGGTATCAGATGGTTGTGTGTGTGGTATCAGACGGTTGTGTGTGTGGTATCAGACGGCTGTGTGTGTGGTATCAGATGGTTGTGTGTGTGGTATCAGACGGTTGTGTGTGTGGTATCAGACGGTTGTGTGTGTGGTATCAGACGGGTGTGTGTGTGGTATCAGATGGTTGTGTGTGTCGTATCAGACAGGTGTGTGTGTGGTATCAGACAGGTGTGTGTGTGGTATCAGACGGTTGTGTGTGTGGTATCAGACAGGTGTGTGTGTGGTATCAGACGGTTGTGTGTGTGGTATCAGACGGTTGTGTGTGTGGTATCAGACGGTTGTGTGTGTGGTATCAGATGGTTGTGTGTGTCGTATCAGACAGGTGTGTGTGTGGTATCAGACGGTTGTGTGTGTGGTATCAGACAGGTGTGTGTGTGGTATCAGACAGTGCTGTATCCTACCCTCAACTGCTGTGCTCTACTCTGGCCTGCCTGGCTGGTGGTTTATCTACTGTGTGGTTGAGGCCCGCTGGACCTGGTCCCCAATTCCCCATGTCTCCAAGCCCTACCCTACCCTACACTCCCTCTCTCTCTCCATCCCCAAGCCCCAAGCCCTACACTCCCTCTCTCTCTCCATCCCCAAGCCCCAAGCCCTACACTCCCTCTCTCTCTCCATCCCCAAGCCCCAAGCCCTACACTCCCTCTCTCTCTCCATCCCCAAGCCCCAAGCCCTACACTCCCTCTCTCTCTCCATCCCCAAGCCCCAAGCCCTACACTCCCTCTCTCTCTCCATCGCCAAGCCCTACCCTACACTCCCTCTCTCTCTCCATCCCCAAGCCCCAAGCCCTACACTCCCTCTCTCTCTCCATCCCCAAGCCCCAAGCCCTACACTCCCTCTCTCTCTCCATCGCCAAGCCCTACCCTACACTCCCCCTCTCAATTCAATTCAAAGGACTTTATTGGCATGGGAAACATATTGCCAAAGCAAGTGAAATAGATAATTAACAAAAGTGAAATAAACAATAAAAAATGAACAGTAAACATTACACAAGTTCCAAAAGAATAAAGACATTTCAAATGTCATATTATGTCTATATACAGTGTTGTAATGATGTACAAATAGTTAAAGTACAAAAGGGAAAATAAATAAACATAAATATGGGTTGTATTTACAATGGTGTTGGTTCTTCACTGGTTGCCCTTTTCTTGTGGCAACAGGTCACAAATCTTGCAGCTGTGATGGGACAGTGTGGTTTTTCACCCAATAGATAAGGGAGTTTATCAAAATTGGATTTTTTTTCTAATTCTTTGTGGGTCTGTGTAATCTGAGGGAAATATGTGTCTCTAATATGGTCATATATTTGGCAGGAGGTTAGGAAGTGCAGCTCAGTTTCTAACCTCCTGCCAGTGGGCACATAGCCTGTCTTCTCTTGAGAGCCATGTCTGCCTACGGTGGCCTTTCTCAATAGCAAGGCTATGCTCACTGAGTCTGTACATAGTCAAAGCTTTCCTTAAGTTTGGGTCAGTCACAGTGGTCAGGTATTCTGCCACTGTGTACTCTCTGTTTAGGGCCAAATAGCATTCTAGTTTTCTCTCTTTTTTTGTAAATTCTTTCCAATGTGTCAAGTAATTCTCTTTTTGTTTTCTCATGATTTGGTTGGGTCTAATTGTGTTGATGTCCTGGGGCTGTGGGGTCTGTTTGTGTTTGTGAACAGAGCCCCAGGACCAGCTTGCTTAGGGGACTCTTCTCCAGGTTCATCTCTCTGTAGGTGATGGCTTTGTTATGGAAGGTTTGGGAATGATTTCCTTTTAGGTGGTTGTAGAATTTAACGGCTCTTT
>NW_025536285.1:17500-62911 GCF_020615455.1 Coregonus clupeaformis
GAGAGGGGAGGGGAGGACAAGAGGGGGAGGGGAGGACAGGAGAGGAGAGGAGAGGAGAGGAGAGGAGAGGAGAGGGAGGGGAGAGGGGGAGGGGAGAGGACAGGAGAGGGGGAGGAGAGGAGAGGGAGGGGAGAGGGGAGGAGAGGAGAGGGGAGGGGAGGACAGGAGAGAGGAGGGGAGAGGGGAGGAGAGGAGAGGGAGGGGAGGACAGGAGGGGAGAGGGGAGAGGGGAGGGGAGGACAGGAGGGGGAGAGGGAGAGGGGAGGAGAGGAGAGGGGAGGGGAGGGGACAGGAGAGGAGAGGGGAGGAGAGGGGGGAGGGGAGAGGACAGGAGAGGAGAGGAGAGGGGGAGGGGAGGACAGGGGAGGGGGAAGGAGATTTCAGGCCTAAGACACAGAGAGAGACCAGCTCAGGCCTAAGACACAGAGAGAGACCAGCTCAGGCCTAAGACACAGAGAGAGACCAGCTCAGGCCTAAGACACAGAGAGAGACCAGCTCAGGCCTAAGACACACAGAGAGAGACCAGCTCAGGCCTAAGACACAGAGAGAGACCAGCTCAGGCCTAAGACACAGAGAGAGACCAGCTCAGGCCTAAGACACACAGAGAGAGACCAGCTCAGGCCTAAGACACACAGAGAGAGACCAGCTCAGGCCTAAGACACAGAGAGAGACCAGCTCAGGCCTAAGACACACAGAGAGAGACCAGCTCAGGCCTAAGACACAGAGAGAGAGACCAGCTCAGGCCTAAGACACAGAGAGAGACCAGCTGACCCACAAGCACAGACATGAAGACGAGCCCAAAACCCTACAATAAAAGAGAGACATGACCAGAAGCAGTCACACAGACCCGAGAGAGAGAGAGAGAACATCTTTCACATTGTTCCCTGTTTTGTAAGCTGATGTCTGTAAGAACAGTGAATAATCAATGCTGTCAGTGTGTGTGTGTGTGTGTGTGTGTTCCTGGTTGTGTGTGTTGTGTTGTGGCTGAGAGCCGAGCAGCAGAGAGAGCAGGGTTATATTTGGCTCCCCACCGCTCCACCAATAGCACAGCCACAAGGCAGTCACAGAACCAGGGATAATTAGAACCTAGCAATAGCTCTCTCTCTCTCTCCAATTCAACGTCTCTCTTTCAATTCAACAGGGCTTTAATTGGGAAACATGTTTACATGTGAAATAAACAAAAGAGAGAAGACACAAAACAACATCAACAAAAAAAAAACGATTAGAAATTAACAGTAAAGACATTTCAAGTGTTATATTATCAGCTATGTACAGTGTTTTGGCAATGTGCAAATAGTAGAGCCAGTCTGTCTCTCTCTCTCTCTCTGTCTCTGTCTCTCTCTCTCTCTCTCTCTCTCTCTGTCTCTGTCTCTCTCTCTCTCTCTCTGTCTCTCTCCCTGTCTCTCCCTCTCTCTCTCTCTCTCTTTCTCTGTGTCTCTGTGTCTCTCTCTCTCTCTCTCTCTGTTTCCTCTCTCTCTCTCTCTCTCTGTTTCTCTCTCTCTCTCTCTCTCTCTCTCTGCTCTCTCTCTCTCTCTCTCTGTTTCTTCTCTCTCTCTCTCTCTCTGTTTCTCTCTCTCTCTGTTTCTCTCTCTGTTTCTCTCTCTCTCTCTGTTTCTCTCTCTCTCTCTCTGTTTCTCTCTCTCTCTCTCTGTTTCCCTCTCTTTCTTTCTCGCGCTCTCTCTTTCCCTCTTACAGTGCATTCAGAAAGTATTCAGACCCCTTTACTTTCTCCACATTTTGTTACGTTACAGCCTTATTCTAAAATTGATTAAATAGTTTTTTCCCCTCATCAATCTACACACAATACCCTATAATGACAAAGCAAAAACAGGTTTTTAGACATTTTTGCAAATGTATATAAACCCTCTCCCCAGTCTGAGGTCCTGAGCGCTCTGGAGCAGGTTTTCATCAAGGATCTCTCTGTACTTTGCTCCGTTCATCTTTCCCTCGATCCTGACTAGTCTCCCAGTCCCTGTGGCTGAAAAAAATCCCCACAGCATGATGCTGCCAGACTTGACATTCAGGCCAAAGATTTCAATCTTGGTTTCATCAGACCAGAAAATCTCTTGTTTCTCATGGTCAGAGTCCTTTAGGTGCCTTTTGGCAAACTCCAAGCGTGCTGTCATGTGCCTTTTACTGAGGAGTGGCTTCCGTCTGGCGACTCTAACATAAAGGCCTGATTTGGTGGAGTGCTGCAGAGATGGTTGTCCTTCTGGAAGGTTCTCCCATCACCACAGAGGAACTCTGGAGCTCTGTCAGAGTGACCATCGGGCTCTTGGTCACCTCCTGACCAAAGCCCTTCTCCTCATTGCTCAGGTTGGCCGGGCAGCCAGCTCTAGGAAGAGTCTTGGTGGTTCCAAACTTCTTCCATTTAAGAATGATGAGGCCATTGTGTTCTTGGGGACCTTCAATGCTGCAGACATTTTTTGGTACCCTTCCCCAGATCTGTGCCTCGACACAATCCTGTCTCGGAGCTCTACGGGCAATTCCTTTGACCTCATGGCTTGGTTTTTGCTCTGACATGCACTGTCAACTGTGGGACCTTGTATAGACAGGTGTGTGCCTTTACAAATCATGTCCAATCAATAGAATTGACCACAGGTGGACTCCAATCCAGTTGTAGAAACATCTTAAGGATGATCAGTGGAAACAGGATGCACCTGAGCTCAATTTCAAGTCTCATAGCAAAGGGTCTGAATACTTATGTAAATAAGGTATTTCAGTTTATTTAATTTTATAAATTTGAAAAAAACTCTAAACCTGTTGTCACTTTGTCATTATTAGGTATTGTGTGTAGATTGATGAGGAAAAAATCAATTGAATCCATTTTAGAATAAGGCTGTAACGCAACAAAATGTGAAAAAGTGAAGGGGTCTGAATACTTTCTGAAGGCACTGTATCTCTCTCTGTGTCTGTCTCTCTCGCCCTCCCTCACGCTCTCTCGCCCTCCCTCACGCTCTCTCTCCCCACCCTCACGCTCTCTCCCCACCTCACGCCTCTCTCTCCTCCCTCACGCTCTCCCTCCTCACGCTCTCTCCTCCCTCACGCTCTCTCCCTCCCTCACGCTCTCTCCCCACCTCACGCCCCCTCCCTCACGCTCTCTCCCCACCCTCCCTCACGCTCTCTCCCCACCCTCACGCTCTCTCCTCCCTCACGCCTCTCCTCCCTCACGCCTCTCCCCACCCTCACGCCTCTCTCCCTCCCTCACGCTCTCTCCCCACCCTCACGCCCTCCCTCACGCTCTCTCCCCACCCTCCTCACGCTCTCTCCCTCCCTCACGCTCTCTCCCTCCCTCACGCTCTCTCCCCACCTCACGCTCCCTCCCTCACGCTCTTCCCCACCCTCACGCTCTCTCCCCCCCCCTCACGCTCTCTCCCCACCCTCCTCACGCTCTCTCCCCACCCTCACGCTCTCTCCCCTCCCTCACGCTCTCTCCTCCTCACGCTCTCTCCCCACCCTCACGCTCTCTCCCTCCCTCCCTCACGCTCTCTCCCTCCCTCACGCTCTCTCCCCACCTCACGCTCTCTCCCACCTCACGCTCTCTCCCCTCCCTCACGCTCTCTCCTCCCTCACGCTCTCTCCCCACCCTCACGCTCTCTCCCCCACCCTCACGCCTCTCCTCCTCACGCTCTCCCCACCTCACGCTCTCTCCCTCCCTCACGCTCTCTCCTCCCTCACGCTCTCTCCTCCCTCACGCTCTCTCCCCACCCTCACGCTCTCTCCCCACCCTCACGCTCTCTCCCCACCCTCTTTCTCGCTCTCTCCCCACCCTCACGCTCTCTCCCCACCCTCACGCTCTCTCCCCACCCTCCCCTCACGCTCTCTCCCCTCCCTCACGCTCTCTCCCTCCCTCACGCTCTCTCCCCTCCCTCACGCTCTCTCCCCACCCTCACGCTCTCTCCCCACCCTCCCTCACGCTCTCTCCCTCCCTCACGCTCTCCCCACCCTCCTCACGCTCTCCCCACCCTCACGCTCTCTCCCTCCCTCACGCTCTCCCCTCCTCACGCTCTCTCCCCACCCTCACGCTCTCTCCCCCTCCTCACGCTCTCTCCCTCCTCACGCTCTCTCCCACCCTCACGCTCTCTCCCCGCCCTCACGCTCTCTCCCTCCCTCCCTCACGCTCTCTCCCTCCCTCACGCTCTCTCCCCACCCTCACGCTCTCTCCCCACCCTCCCTCACGCTCTCTCCCCTCCCTCACGCTCTCTCCCCACCCTCACGCTCTCTCCCCACCTCACGCTCTCTCCTCCCTCCCTCACGCTCTCTCCCTCCTCACGCTCTCTCCCCACCCTCCTCACGCTCTCTCCCTCCCTCCCTCACGTCTCTCCCTCCCTCACGCTCTCCCTCCCTCACGCTCTCTCCCCACCCTCACGCTCCCCTCCCTCCCTCACGCTCTCTCCTCCCTCACGCTCTCTCACCTCACGCTCTCTCCCCACCTCACGCTCTCTCCCTCCTCACGCTCTCTCCCTCCCCTCACGCTCTCCCACCCTCACGCCTCTCCCCACCTCACGCTCTCTCTCCCTCCCTCACGCTCTCTCCCTCCCTCACGCTCTCTCCCCACCCTCACGCCTCTCTCCCCCCCTCACGCTCTCTCCTCCCCTCACGCTCTCTCCTCCCTCACGCTCTCTCCCCCACCCTCACGCTCTCTCCCCACCCTCACGCTCTCTCCCCACCCTCTTTCTCGCTCTCTCCCCACCCTCACGCCTCTCCCCACCCTCACGCTCTCTCCCCACCCTCCCTCACGCTCTCTCCTCCCTCACGCCTCTCCCTCCCCTCACGCTCTCTCCCCACCCTCACGCTCTCTCCCCACCTCCCTCACGCTCTCTCCCTCCTCACGCTCTCTCCCCACCTCCCTCACGCTCTCTCCCCACCTCACGCCTCTCCCTCCCTCACGCTCTCTCCTCCCTCACGCTCTCTCCCACCCTCACGCTCTCTCCCCTCCCTCACGCTCTCTCCCTCCCTCACGCTCTCTCCCTCCCTCCCTCACGCTCTCTCCCCACCTCACGCTCTCTCCCCACCCTCACGCTCTCTCCCCCCCCTCACGCTCTCTCCCCACCTCACGCTCTCTCCCTCCCTCCCTCACGCTCTCTCCCCCCCCTCACGCTCTCTCCCCACCCTCCCTCACGCTCTCTCCCCACCCTCACGCTCTCTCCCCACCCTCACGCTCTCTCCCCACCCTCTTTCTCGCTCTCTCTCTGCTAGGAAGACAATGAGATGGGGCACAAACTGCCTGTACTGTGTGTGTGTGTGTGTGGGGTCAGGATCGAGGTCTGCTGTGTTGTTCTGTGCTGTAGCTCAGGGTCTATATCTATAGTAGGACAGGCTATGGTCTATATCTATAGTGGGTCTGGTCTATATCTATAGTAGGACAGGGTCTGGTCTATATCTATAGTGGGTCTGGTCTATATCTATAGTGGGTCTGGTCTATATCTATAGTAGGACAGGCTCTGGTCTATATCTATAGTAGGACAGGGTCTGGTCTATATCTATAGTGGGTCTGGTCTATATCTATAGTAGGACAGGCTCTGGTCTATATCTATAGTAGGACAGGGTCTGGTCTATATCTATAGTGGCTCTGGTCTATATCTATAGTAGGACAGGGTCTGGTCTATATCTATAGTGGGTCTGGTCTATATCTATAGTGGGTCTGGTCTATATATATAGTAGGACAGGCTCTGGTCTGTATCTATAGTAGGACAGGGTCTGGTCTATATCTATAGTAGGACAGGGTCTGGTCTATATCTATAGTGGGTCTGGTCTATATCTATAGTGGGTCTGGTCTATGTCTATAGTAGGACAGGCTCTGGTCTGTATCTATAGTAGGACAGGGTCTGGTCTATATCTATAGTAGGACAGGGTCTGGTCTATATCTATAGTGGGTCTGGTCTATATCTATAGTGGGTCTGGTCTATATCTATAGTAGGACAGGGTCTGGTCTATATCTATAGTGGGTCTGGTCTATATATATAGTGGGTCTGGTCTATATCTATAGTAGGACAGGGTCTGGTCTATAGCTATAGTGGGTCTGGTCTATATCTATAGTGGGTCTGGTCTATATCTATAGTAGGACAGGGTCTGGTCTATATCTATAGTGGGTCTGGTCTATATCTATAGTGGGTCTGGTCTATATCTATAGTAGGACAGGCTCTGGTCTATATCTATAGTGGGTCTGGTCTATATCTATAGTAGGACAGGCTCTGGTCTATATCTATAGTGGGTCTGGTCTATATCTATAGTAGGACAGGCTCTGGTCTATATCTATAGTGGGTCTGGTCTATATCTATAGTAGGACAGGCTCTGGTCTATATATATAGTGGCTCTGGTCTATATCTATAGTGGGTCTGGTCTATATCTATAGTAGGACAGGCTCTGGTCTATATCTATAGTAGGACAGGTTCTGGTCTATATCTATAGTGGGTCTGGTCTATATCTATAGTGGGTCTGGTCTGTATCTATAGTAGGACAGGGTCTGGTCTATATCTATAGTAGGACAGGGTCTGGTCTATATCTATAGTGGGTCTGGTCTATATCTATAGTGGGTCTGGTCTATATCTATAGTAGGACAGGCTCTGGTCTATATATATAGTGGGTCTGGTCTATATCTATAGTAGGACAGGCTCTGGTCTATATCTATAGTAGGACAGGCTCTGGTCTGTATCTATAGTGGCTCTGGTCTATATCTATAGTAGGACAGGCTCTGGTCTGTATCTATAGTGGGTCTGGTCTATATCTATAGTAGGACAGGGTCTGGTCTGTATCTATAGTGGGTCTGGTCTATATCTATAGTAGGACAGATTCTGGTCTATATCTATAGTGGGTCTGGTCTATATCTATAGTGGGTCTGGTCTGTATCTATAGTGGGTCTGGTCTATATCTATTGTAGGACAGGGTCTGGTCTATATCTATAGTGGGTCTGGTCTATATCTATAGTGGGTCTGGTCTATATCTATAGTAGGACAGGCTCTGGTCTATATCTATAGTGGGTCTGGTCTATATCTATAGTAGGACAGGCTCTGGTCTATATCTATAGTGGGTCTGGTCTATATCTATAGTAGGACAGGCTCTGGTCTATATATATAGTGGCTCTGGTCTATATATATAGTGGGTCTGGTCTGTATCTATAGTGGGGCTGGTCTATATCTATAGTAGGACAGGCTCTGGTCTATATCTATAGTGGCTCTGGTCTATATTTTTATGGTAGGACAGGCTCTGGTCTATATCTATAGTGGGTCTGGTCTATATATATAGTGGGTCTGGTCTATATCTATAGTAGGACAGGGTCTGGTCTATATATATAGTGGGTCTGGTCTATATATATAGTAGGACAGGCTCTGGTCTGTATCTATAGTAGGACAGGGTCTGGTCTATATCTATAGTGGGTCTGGTCTATATCTATAGTAGGACAGGCTCTGGTCTATATCTATAGTGGGTCTGGTCTATATCTATAGTAGGACAGGCTCTGGTCTATATCTATAGTAGGACAGGCTCTGGTCTATATCTATAGTGGGTCTGGTCTATATCTATAGTAGGACAGGGTCTGGTCTGTATCTATAGTGGCTCTGGTCTATATCTATAGTAGGACAGGCTCTGGTCTATATCTATAGTGGCTCTGGTCTATATCTATAGTAGGGCAGGCTCTGGTCTATATCTATAGTGGGTGTGGTCTATATATATAGTAGGACAGGCTCTGGTCTATATCTATAGTGGCTCTGGTCTATATATATAGTAGGACAGGGTCTGGTCTATATCTATAGTGGGTCTGGTCTATATCTATAGTGGGTCTGGTCTATATCTATAGTAGGACAGGCTCTGGTCTATATCTATAGTAGGACAGGTTCTGGTCTATATCTATAGTGGGTCTGGTCTATATCTATAGTGGGTCTGGTCTGTATCTATAGTAGGACAGGGTCTGGTCTATATCTATAGTAGGACAGGCTCTGGTCTATATCTATAGTAGGACAGGGTCTGGTCTATATCTATAGTGGGTCAGGTCTATATCTATAGTGGCTCTGGTCTATATCTATAGTAGGACAGGCTCTGGTCTATATCTATAGTAGGACAGGCTCTGGTCTGTATCTATAGTAGGACAGGCTCTGGTCTATATATATAGTAGGACAGGGTCTGGTCTATATCTATAGTAGGACAGGGTCTGGTCTATATCTATAATAGGACAGGGTCTGGTCTATATCTATAGTAGGACAGGCTCTGGTCTATATCTATAGTAGGACAGGCTCTGGTCTGTATCTATAGTAGGACAGGCTCTGGTCTATATATATAGTGGGTCTGGTCTATATATATAGTAGGACAGGCTCTGGTCTGTATCTATAGTAGGACAGGCTCTGGTCTATATCTATAGTAGGACAGGCTCTGGTCTATATCTATAGTAGGACAGGCTCTGGTCTATATCTATAGTGGGTCTGGTCTATATCTATAGTAGGACAGGCTCTGGTCTATATCTATAGTGGCTCTGGTCTATATCTATAGTAGGACAGGCTCTGGTCTATATCTATAGTGGGTCTGGTCTATATCTATAGTAGGACAGGCTCTGGTCTATATCTATAGTGGGTCTGGTCTATATATATAGTAGGACAGGCTCTGGTCTATATCTATAGTAGGACAGGCTCTGGTCTATATCTATAGTATGACAGGCTCTGGTCTATATCTATAGTAGGACAGGGTCTGGTCTGTATCTATAGTAGGACAGGGTCTGGTCTTTATCTATAGTAGGACAGGCTCTGGTCTATATCTATAGTAGGACAGGCTCTGGTCTATATCTATATTGGCTCTGGTCTATATCTATAGTGGGTCTGGTCTATATCTATAGTGGCTCTGGTCTATATCTATAGTAGGACAGGGTCTGGTCTATATCTATAGTGGGTCTGGTCCATATCTATAGTGGGTCTGGTCTATATCTATAGTAGGTCTGGTCTATATCTATAGTGGGTCTGGTCTATATCTATAGTGGGTCTGGTCTATATCTATAGTGGGTCTGGTCTATATCTATAGTAGGACAGGGTCTGGTCTATATCTATAGTGGGTCTGGTCTATATCTATAGTGGGTCTGGTCTATATCTATAGTAGGACAGGGTCTGGTCTGTATATATAGTGGGTCTGGTCTATATATATAGTGGCTCTGTTCTATATCTATAGTAGGACAGGGTCTGGTCTGTATCTATAGTAGGACAGGGTCTGGTCTATATCTATAGTGGGTCTGGTCTATATCTATAGTAGGACAGGGTCTGGTCTATATCTATAGTAGGACAGGCTCTGGTCTATATATATATAGTTGGTCTGGGCTGTATCTATAGTGGGTCTGGTCTATATCAATAGTAGGACAGGCTCTGGTCTATATATATAGTGGGTCTGGTCTATATATATAGTAGGACAGGCTCTGGTCTATATCTATAGTAGGACAGGCTCTGGTTTATATATATAGTAGGACAGGCTCTGGTCTATATCTATAGTAGGACAGGCTCTGGTCTATATATATAGTAGGACAGGCTCTGGTCTATATATATAGTGGGTCTGGTCTATATATATAGTAGGACAGGCTCTGGTCTATATATATAGTAGGACAGGCTCTGGTCTATATCTATAGTAGGACAGGTTCTGGTCTATATCTATAGTGGGTCTGGTCTATATCTATAGTGGGTCTGGTCTGTATCTATAGTAGGACAGGGTCTGGTCTATATCTATAGTGGGTCTGGTCTATATATATAGTAGGACAGGCTCTGGTCTGTATCTATAGTAGGACAGGGTCTGGTCTATATCTATAGTAGGACAGGGTCTGGTCTATATCTATAGTAGGACAGGGTCTGGTCTATATCTATAGTGGCTCTGGGCTATATCTATAGTGGGTCTGGTCTATATATATAGTAGGACAGGCTCTGGTCTGTATCTATAGTAGGACAGGCTCTGGTCTATATCTATAGTAGGACAGGCTCTGGTCTATATCTATAGTAGGACAGGCTCTGGTCTATATCTATAGTAGGACAGGCTCTGGTCTATATCTATAGTAGGACAGGGTCTGGTCTGTATCTATAGTAGGACAGGGTCTGGTCTATATCTATAGTGGCTCTGGGCTATATCTATAGTGGGTATGGTCTATATATATATAGTAGGACAGGCTCTGGTCTGTATCTATAGTAGGACAGGCTCTGGTCTATATATATAGTGGGTCTGGTCTATATATATATAGTAGGACAGGCTCTGGTCTATATCTATAGTAGGACAGGCTCTGGTCTATATATATAGTGGGTCTGGGCTGTATCTATAGTGGGTCTGGTCTATATCTATAGTAGGACAGGCGCTGGTCTATATATATAGTGGGTCTGGTCTATATATATAGTAGGACAGGCTCTGGTCTATATCTATAGTAGGACAGGCTCTGGTCTATATATATAGTAGGACAGGCTCTGGTCTATATATATAGTAGGACAGGCTCTGGTCTGTATATATAGTAGGACAGGCTCTGGTCTATATATATATGTAGTGGGTCTGGTCTATATCTATAGTAGGACAGGCTCTGGTCTGTATCTATAGTAGGACAGGGTCTGGTCTATATCTATAGTAGGACAGGCTCTGGTCTATATCTATAGTGGCTCTGGTCTATATCTATAGTAGGACAGGCTCTGGTCTATATCTATAGTGGTTCTGGTCTATATATATAGTAGGACAGGCTCTGGTCTATATCTATAGTGGCTCTGGTCTATATCTATAGTGGGTCTGATCTATATATATAGTAGGACAGGCTCTGGTCTATATCTATAGTGGGTCTGGTCTATATATATAGTAGGACAGGCTCTGGTCTATATCTATAGTGGGTCTGGTTTATATCTATAGTAGGACAGGGTCTGGTCTATATCTATAGTGTTCTGGTCTATATCTATAGTGGGTCTGGTCTATATATATAGTAGGACAGGCTCTGGTCTATATCTATAGTGGCTCTGGTCTATATCTATAGTAGGACAGGGTCTGGTCTATATCTATAGTGGGTCTGGTCTATATCTATAGTGGCTCTGGTCTATATCTATAGTGGCTCTGGTCTGTATCTATAGTAGGACAGGCTCTGGTCTGTATCTATAGTAGGACAGGCTCTGGTCTATATCTATAGTAGGACAGGCTCTGGTCTGTATCTATAGTAGGACAGGCTCTGGTCTATATCTATAGTAGGACAGGCACTGGTCTGTATCTATAGTAAGACAGGGTCTGGTCTATATCTATTGTGGGTCTGGTCTATATCTATAGTGGCTCTGGTCTATATCTATAGTGGCTCTGGTCTATATCTATAGTAGGACAGGCTCTGGTCTGTATCTATAGAAGGACAGGCTCTGGTCTATATCTATAGTGGGTCTGGTCTATATATATATAGTAGGACAGGGTCTGGTCTATATATATATATAGTGGCTCTGGTCTATATCTATAGTAGGACAGGCTCTGGTCTATATCTATAGTGAGTCTGGTCTATATATATAGTAGGACAGGCTCTGTTCTATATCTATAGTAGGACAGGGTCTGGTCTATATATATAGTAGGACAGGCTCTGGTCTATATATATAGTGGGTCTGGTCTATATATATAGTAGGACAGGCTCTGGTCTGTATCTATAGTAGGACAGGCTCTGGTCTATATCTATAGTGGGTCTGGTCTATATCTATAGTAGGACAGGCTCTGGTCTGTATCTATAGTAGGACAGGCTCTGGTCTATATATATATAGTAGGACAGGCTCTGGTCTATATATATAGTGGGACAGGCTCTGGTCTATATCTATAGTAGGACAGGCTCTGGTCTATATATATAGTGGGTCTGGTCTATATCTATAGTAGGACAGGCTCTGGTCTGTATCTATAGTAGGACAGGCTCTGGTCTATATATATAGTGGGTCTGGTCTATATCTATAGTAGGACAGGCTCTGGTCTATATCTATAGTAGGACAGGCTCTGGTCTGTATCTATAGTAGGACAGGCTCTGGTCTGTATCTATAGTAGGACAGGCACTGGTCTGTATCTATAGTAAGACAGGGTCTGGTCTATATCTATAGTGGCTCTGGTCTATATCTATAGTAGGACAGGCTCTGGTCTATATATATAGTGGGTCTGGTCTATATATATAGTAGGACAGGCTCTGGTCTGTATCTATAGTAGGACAGGCTCTGGTCTATATCTATAGTAGGACAGGCTCTGGTCTATATCTATAGTGGCTCTGGTCTATATCTATAGTAGGACAGGCTCTGGTCTATATCTATAGTGGGTCTACATCAGTAGTCACAGTACACCAGTAGTCACAGTACACCAGTAGTCACAGTACACCAGTAGTCACAGTACATCAGTAGACACAGTACATCAGTAGACAGAGTACACCAGTAGACACAGTACATCAGTAGTCACAGTACACCAGTAGTCACAGTACATCAGTAGTCACAGTACATCAGTAGTCACAGTACATCAGTAGTCACAGTACATCAGTAGTCACATTACATCAGTAGTCACAGTACATCGGTAGAGACAGTACATCAGTAGTCACAGTACATCAGTAGTGACAGTACATCAGTAGTCACAGTACATCAGTAGTCACAGTACATCAGTAGTCACAGTACATCAGTAGTGACAGTACATCAGTAGTAACAGTACATCAGTAGTCACAGTACATCAGTAGTCACAGTACATCAGTAGTCACAGTACATCAGTAGAGACAGTACATCAGTAGACACAGTACACCAGTAGACACAGTACATCAGTAGTCACAATACACCAGTAGACACAGTACATCAGTATTCACAGTACACCAGTAGACACAGTACATCAGTAGTCACAGTAGTCACAGTACATCGGTAGACACAGTACATCAGTAGTCACAGCACATCAGTAGTCACAGGACATCAGTAGTCACAGGACATCAGTAGTCACAGGACATCAGTAGTCACAGTACATCAGTAGTCACAGTACATCAGTAGACACAGTACATCAGTAGACAGAGTACATCAGTAGTCACAGTACATCAGTAGTCACAGTACATCAGTAGTCACAGTACATCAGTAGTCACAGTACATCAGTAGAGACAGGACATCAGTAGTCACAGTACATCAGTAGTCACAGTACATCAGTAGTCACAGTACACCAGTAGTCACAGTACATCAGTAGTCACAGTAGTCACAGTACATCAGTAGACACAGTACATCAGTAGTCACAGTACATCAGTAGTCACAGTACATCAGTAGAGACAGTACATCAGTAGTCACAGTACATCAGTATTCACAGTAGTCACAGTACATCAGTAGACACAGTACATCAGTAGTCACAGTAGTCACAGTACATCAGTAGTCACAGTACATAAGTAGTCACAGTACATCATTAGAGACAGGACATCAGTAGTCACAGTACATCAGTAGTCACAGTACATCAGTAGTCACAGTACACCAGTAGTCACAGTACACCAGTAGACACAGTACATCAGTAGAGACAGTACATCAGTAGTCACAGTACATCAGTAGTCACAGTACATCAATAGAGACAGTACATCAGTAGTCACAGTACATCAGTAGTCACAGTACATCAGTAGAGACAGTACATCAGTAGAGACAGGACATCAGTAGTCACAGTACATCAGTAGTCACAGTACATCAGTAGTCACAGTACACCAGTAGTCACAGTACATCAGTAGTCACAGTACACCAGTAGTCAAAGTACATCAGTAGTCACAGTAGTCACAGTACATCAGTAGTCACAGTACATCAGTAGTCACAGTACATCAGTAGAGACAGGACATCAGTAGTCACAGTACATCAGTAGTCACAGTACACCAGTAGTCACAGTACACCAGTAGACACAGTACATCAGTAGAGACAGTACATCAGTAGTCACAGTACATCAGTAGAGACAGTACATCAGTAGTCACAGTACATCAGTAGTCACAGTACATCAGTAGAGACAGGACATCAGTAGTCACAGTACATCAGTAGTCACAGTACATCAGTAGTCACAGTACACCAGTAGTCACAGTACACCAGTAGTCACAGTACATCAGTAGTCACAGTACATCAGTAGAGACAGTACATTGGTAGTCACAGTACATCGGTAGTCACAGTACACCAGTAGTCACAGTACATCAGTAGTCACAGTACATCAGTAGACACAGTACATCAGTAGTCACAGTACATCAGTAGAGACAGTACATCAGTAGTCACAGTACATCAGTAGTCACAGTACATCCGTAGTCACAGTACATCCGTAGACACAGTACATCAGTAGTCACAGTACATCAGTAGAGACAGTACATCAGTAGTCACAGTACATCAGTAGAGACAGTACATCCGTAGTCACAGTACATCAGTAGTCACAGTACATCAGTAGTCACAGTACAGCAGTAGTCACAGTACACCAGTAGTCACAGTACATCTGTAGTCACAGTACATCAGTAGTCACAGCACATCAGTAGTCACAGTACATCAGTAGTCACAGGACATCGGTAGTCACAGTACATCGGTAGACACAGTACATCAGTAGTCACAGTACACCGGTAGTCACAGTACACCGGTAGTCACAGTACATCGGTAGACACAGTACATCAGTAGTCACAGTACACCAGTAGTCACAGTACACCAGTAGTCACAGTACATCAGTAGTCACAGTACATCAGTATTCACAGTACATCAGTAGTCACAGTACATCAGTAGACACAGTACATCAGTAGTCACAGTACATCAGTAGACACAGTACATCAGTAGTCACAGGACATCAGTAGTCACAGTACATCAGTAGTCACAGTAGTCACAGTACATCAGTAGTCACAGTACATCAGTAGAGACAGTACATCAGTAGACACAGTACATCAGTAGTCACAGTACATCAGTAGACACAGTACATCAGTAGTCACAGTACATCAGTAGACACAGTACATCAGTAGTCACAGTACATCAGTAGACACAGTACATCAGTAGTCACAGTACATCAGTAGACACAGTACATCAGTAGACAGAGTACATCGGTAGTCACGGTACATCAGTAGTCACGGTACATCAGTAGTCACAGTACATCAGTAGACACAGGACATCAGTAGTCACAGGACATCAGTAGTCACAGTACATCAGTAGTCACAGGACATCAGTAGTCACAGTACATCAGTAGTCACAGTACATCAGTAGACACGGTACATCAGTAGTCACAGTACATCAGTAGTCACAGTACATCAGTAGTCACAGTACATCAGTAGACACAGTACATCAGTAGTCACAGTACATCAGTAGACACAGTACATCAGTAGACAGAGTACATCGGTAGTCACGGTACATCAGTAGTCACGGTACATCAGTAGTCACAGTACATCAGTAGACACGGTACATCAGTAGACACAGTACATCAGTAGTCACAGTACATCAGTAGTCACAGTACATCAGTAGACACAGTACATCAGTAGACACAGTACATCAGTAGACACGGTACATCAGTAGACACAGTACATCAGTAGTCACAGTACATCAGTAGACACAGTACATCAGTAGACACAGTACTGTCTGGAGAAGAGTCTGTGTTGCTGGGCCTGTATTCATAAAGCATCAGAGCAGGACTGCTGACCTAGGATCAGGTACCCCCTGTCAATATAATCGTATTCATTATGATCTAAAATGGAAACACTGTGAGACACACAGAGACATACTAAATCAGCACTAACATCAGTAACAGCTAACCTCCATCCACAATAACCATCTTATGTAATCAACCCAACTAGACATACAGAAATAACCCCTACAGCGTGAGCAGGCCTGCCCTCTGGTGGCAGCGACCGGTACTGACACAGCCCTGCCTTTACCCACCCAGGGAGCAGGCCTGCCCTCTGGTAGCAGCGACCGGTACTGACACAGCCCTGCCTTTACCTACCTAGACACACCAGACACAAGGGACCAGGGTTCAAATCAAATCACATTTTATTTGTCACATGCGCCGAATACAACAGGTGTAGACCTTACCGTGAAATGCTTACTGACAAGCCCTCAACCAACAATGCAGTTCAGGAAATGGGAGTTAAGAAAATATTTACTAAATAAACTAAAGTAAAAAGTAACACAAGAAAACGACTTCTTATAAGTCCCTTAAGTCATTTGTCCTTTGTGCTCAAAACACCCATTGATTATTCAAATAATTGTCGCTGCTGCCGGGTTTTTTTTCTCCATCACTCACAACCGGAGATATTAACATTTAATATTCATCCATTGTCTGCCATGTTTTTGGATGACGTGGTTACGTGGTCACATGCTAGGGTGCATGATAGGGTGCATGCTAGGGTGCATGCTAGGGTGCATGTGATGCTGCTCCCCATAAAAAACAGATGCAACCCCGGATATAGATAGTTCATGATGTGGCTTTTATGCGAACGTGAGTAGATTACCTTGAAAACAACGTGTGGACATCTTAGACGCAGTCTCCAGATGTTATTGCACCTCAGTGAGACGCACAGAGACGTGGCGACTGACTGGCATATATACTGTGTGTTTATATGATGTCTATGGGGGTTTTCCTCTGCAGAACAATATGTCAATATCTCTGTTGAAACAACTGTTTTATACTGAATGACATGAATGATAGTTGTATTATAGTGAATGACATGAATGATAGTTGTTATACGGAATGACATTAATGATATTTTATATTATACAGAATGACATGAATGATAGTTGTGTTATGCGGAATTACATGAATGATAACCATGTTAAACAGAATGATAACCATGTTAAACAGAATGATAACCATGTTAAACAGAATGATAACCATGTTAAACAGAATGATAACCATGTTAAACAGAATGATAACCATGTTAAACAGAATGATAACCATGTTAAACAGAATGATAACCATGTTCAACAGAATGATAACCATGTTAAACAGAATGATAACCATGTTAAACAGAATGATAACCATGTTAAACAGAATGATAACCATGTTCAACAGAATGATAACCATGTTAAACAGAATGATAACCATGTTAAACAGAATGATAACCATGTTAAACAGAATGATAACCATGTTAAACAGAATGATAACCATGTTAAACAGAATGATAACCATGTTAAACAGAATGATAACCATGTTAAACAGAATGATAACCATGTTCAACAGAATTACATGAGTGATAACGGTGTGTGTGTGTGTGTGTCTCTGCAGTTTCCTGGACAGAATTGACTCAGTAAGACAAGGAGACTACACTCCCACAGACCAGGACCTGCTACGATGCAGAGTGTTAACTTCAGGGATATTCGAGACGCGATTCCAAGTAGACAAAGTCAACTTTCAGTAAGTATATTTCACTCTGTCTCTCTCTCTCTCTCTCTCGCACTGTCTCTCTCTCGCTCTGTCTCTCTCGCTCTGTCTCTCTCGCTCTCTCTGTGTCTCTCTCGCTCTCTCTGTGTCTCTCTCGCTCTCTCTGTGTCTCTCTCTCGCTCTGTCTGTGTCTCGCTCTCGCTCTCTCTCGCTCTCGCTCTCTCTCGCTCTCTCTCTGTGTCTCTCTCTCTCTCTCTCTCTGTGTCTCTCTCTCTCTCTCTCTCTGTGTCTCTCTCTCTCTCTCTCTCTGTGTCTCTCTCGCTCTCTCGCTCTGTCTCTCTCGCTCTCTCTGTGTCTCTGTGTTTCTCTCTCTCTCTCTCTCTCTCTCTCTCTCTCTCTCTCTCTCTCTCTCTCTGTGTCTCTCTCTCGGTCTCTCTGTGTCTCTCTCTCGGTCTCTCTGTGTCTCTCTCTCGGTCTCTCTGTGTCTCTCTCTCTCGGTCTCTCTGTGTCGGTCTCTCGGTCTCTCTGTGTCGGTCTCTCGGTCTCTCTGTGTCGGTCTCTCTCTCTCTCTCTCTCTCTCTCTCTGTGTCTCTCTCGGTCTCTCTGTGTCTCTCTCTCGGTCTCTCTGTGTCTCTCTCTCGGTCTCTCTGTGTCGGTCTCTCGGTCTCTCTGTGTCGGTCTCTCTCTCTCTGTCTCTCTCTCTGTCTCTCTCCGTCTCGCCGTGTCTGGCAAATTCAAATTCAAGCTGCTTTATTGGCATGAAAAACATTGCGTCAATATTGCCAAAGCAACAATGTATACAATATACATTGTAATCAAATAATAAAGAATAATAATATAAAATGGTAGTAAATAATAATAATAAATAAATAAATAACAACAATAAAATGGTAACAGTCAATAGTAGAAATATAATACATAGAAAAGGCTAAACATGGAAAATGAAACTATAACTAATTTATTCGCTACCGGTCAAAAGTTTTAGAACACCTACTCATTCAAGGGTTTTTCTTTATTTTTACTATTTTCTACATTGTAGAATAATAGTGAAGACATTAATACTATGAAATAACACATATGGAATCATGTAGTAACCAAAAAAGTGTAAAACAAATATATATTTTATATATTTGAGATTCTTCAAAGTAGCCACCCTTTGCCTTGATGACAGCTTTGCACACTCTTGGCATTCTCTCAACCAGCTTCACTTGGAATGCTTTTCCAAAAGCCTTGAAGGAGTTCCCACATATGCTGAGCACTTGTTGGCTGCTTATGTGTTATTTAATAGTTTTTCATGTCTTCACTATTATTTTACAATGTAGAAAATAGTAAAAATTAAGAAAAACCCTTGAATGAATAGGTGTTCTAAAACTTTTGACCGGTAGTGTAACTAACTGTCATCATACCTTTACATCAGTACTACAATTACCATCATCATTACTACCACTACTACCACCACCATCACTACACTGCTATCATTACCATCACCCCTACTACCATCATCATTACTACTACTACTACCACCACCATCATTAAACTGCTATCATTACCATCACCCCTACTACCATCATCATTACTACTACTACTACCACCACCATCATTAAACTGCTATCATTACCATCACCCCTACTACCATCATCATTACTACTACTACTACTACCATCACCATCACTGCACTGCTATCATTACCATCACCCCTACTACCATCATCATTACTACTACTACCATCACCACCATCATTAAACTGCTATCATTACCATCACCCCTACTACCATCATCATTACTACTACTACTACCACCACCATCATTAAACTGCTATCATTACCATCACCCCTACTACCATCATCATTACTACTACTACTACCACCACCATCATTAAACTGCTATCATTACCATCACCCCTACTACCATCATCATTACTACTACTACTACCACCACCACCATCACTACACTGCTATCATTACCATCACCCCTACTACCATCATCATTACCACTACTACTACCACCACCACCATTAAACTGCTATCATTACCATCACCCCTACTACCATCATCATTACTACTACTACTACCACCACCATCATTAAACTGCTATCATTACCATCACCCCTACTACCATCATCATTACTACTACTACTACTACCACCACCATCACTGCACTGCTATCATTACCATCACCCCTACTACCATCATCATTACTACTACTACCACCACCATCACTGCACTGCTATCATTACCATCACCCCTACTACCATCATCATTACTACTACTACCACCACCACCATCATTAAACTGCTATCATTACCATCACCCCTACTACCATCATCATTACTACTACTACTACCACCACCATCATTAAACTGCTATCATTACCATCACCCCTACTACCATCATCATTACTACTACTACTACCACCACCATCATTAAACTGCTATCATTACCATCACCCCTACTACCATCATCATTACTACTACTACCACCACCACCATCATTAAACTGCTATCATTACCATCACCCCTACTACCATCATCATTACTCCCCCTCTGTCATAGAAGATGTCCCCCCCCCATCATAGACGATGTCCCCCCCTCTGTCATAGAAGATGTCCCCGAACAACAGCAAAGGACCTTGTGAAGATGCTGGAGGAAACAGGTACAAAAGTATCTATATCCACAGTAAAGCGAGTCCTATATCGACATAACCTGAAAGGCCGCTCAGCAAGGAAGAAGCCACTGCTCCAAAACCGCCATAAAAAAGCCAGCCTACGGTTTGCAACTGCACATGGGGACAAAGATCATATTTTTGGGAGAAATGTCCTCTGGTCTGATGAAACAAAAATAGAACTGTTTGGCCATAATGACCATCGTTATGTTTGGAGGAAAAGGGTGTGGCTTGCAAGCCGAAGAACACCATCCCAACCGTGAAGCACGGGGGTGGCAGCATCATGCTGTGGGGGTGCTTTGCTGCAGGAGGGACTGGTGCACTTCACAAAATAGATGGCATCATGAGGAAGGAAAATAATGTGGATATATTGAAGCAACATCTCAAGGCATCAGTCAGGAAGTTAAAGCTTGGTCGCAAATGGGTCTTCCAAATGGACAATGACCCCAAGCATACTTCCAAAGTTGTGGCAAAATGGCTTAAGGACAACAAAGTCAAGGTATTGGAGTGGCCATCACAAAGCCCTGACCTCAATCCTATAGAAAATGTGTGGGCAGAACTGAAAAAGCGTGTGCGAGCAGGGAGGCCTACAAACCTGACTCAGTTACACCAGCTCTGTCAGGAGGAATGGGCCAAAATTCACCCAACTTATTGTGGGAAGCTTGTGGAAGGCTACCCGAAACGTTTGACCCAAGTTAAACAATTTAAAGGCAATGCTACCAAATACTAATTGAGTGTATGTAAACTTCTGACTCACTGGGAATGTGATGAAATAAATAAAAGCTGAAATAAATCATTCTCTCTCCTATTATTCTGACATTTCACATTCTTAAAATAAAGTGGTGATCCTAACTGACCTAAGACAGGGAATTTTGAGCAGTGAGTCACAATCAACTGTCCTGGGAAGTATTTTCTTGGTAGGATGGGGGACACAACTATATTGGTTGTTGGGAACATAGCCTGTGCCCGTTCTGCCACTCTTCTCACTGCCCCAGATACATTTTCACCTTTGGCACGAAGGTCGTTTGTGCCAGTGTGGATGATGTTGTCAGGGGTGTCAATCCTGGTCTGACAGAGTAGCTGCATTGAACTCTCAGTTGACGTCTGTCTCTCTCTCTCTCTCTCTCTCTCTCTCTCTCTCTCACTCACTCACTCACTCACTCACTCACTCACTCACTCACTCACTCACTCACTCACTCACTCACTCACTCTCACTCACTCTGGCTCTGTCTCAATGTGTCTGTCTCTCTCTCTGTGTCTGTCTCTCTCTCTGTGTCAGTCTCTCTCTCTGTCTCTCTGTGTCAGTCTCTCTCTCTCTCTCTCTCTGGCTCTCTCTCTCTGTCTCTCTCTCTCTGGCTCTCTCTCTCTGCTCTCTCTCTCTGGCTCTCTCTCTCTCTGGCTCTCTCTCTGGCTCTGTCTCAATGTGGCTCTCTCTCTCTGTCTCTCTGTGTCTGTTTCTCTCTCTCTCTGGCTCTCTCTCTCTCTGGCTCTCTGTTTCTCTCTCTGGCTCTCTCTCTGGCTCTACATTTTAAATTTTAGTCATTTAGCAGACGCTCTTATCCAGAGCGACTTACAGTTAGTGAGTGCATACATTATTTTTTTTTTTCATATTGGCCCCCCGTGGGAATCGAACCCACAACCCTGGCATTGCAAACGCCATGCTCTACCAACTGAGCTACATCCCTGCCGGCCATTCCCTCCACTACCCTGGACGACGCTGGGCCAATTATGCGCCGCCCCATGGGTCTCCCGGTCGCGGCCGGCTACGACAGAGCTACGACTGGAGCTTGGCTCTCTCTCTCTCTCTCTCTCTGGCTCTCTCTTTCTCTGGCTCTCTGTGTCTGTCTCTCTTTCTCTCTCTCTCTCTCTGTCTGTCTCTCTCTCTCTGTCTCTCCGTGTCTGTCTCTCTCTCTGTCTCTCCGTGTCTGTCTCTCTCTCTGTCTCTCCGTGTCTGTCTCTGTCTCTCCGTGTCTCCCTCTCTCTCTATCTCTCCCAATCGTCTGCTAACTGGTGAATCACATGAGGAAGAGATACTGTTGAAACTGAGCTCGAGCAGACTTTAGATGGGACTCGGGGCCCAAATTCACAAAGCATCTCTGAGTAGGAGTTCTGATCTAGGATCAGTTTCCCCTTTTAGATCACAATGAATAAGATTAGATGGAAAAGGGGCAGCTGATACTAGATCAGGACTCCTACTCAGAGACTGCTGATACCTGGATTTTCAAACCTCTCCTTGAGGACCTCCAGCCATTCCATGTATTTGATCTATTCCACAGCTAGCACAGCTGATTCAACATGTCAATCAATTCATCAAGTCCTTGACCAGGGTAATCAGGGGAGCTAGTTCAGGGGCTACAACCAAATTGTGACGCGTCTGGGGATCACAAAGGAGAGGTTTGAAAACCACTGGCTTGAAACATAGGGCTCCGGGTCTCTGCTCCTAGAGGTCATTACCATAGGTGTCCACAGGAGGGCACCAATGGACCGTCCTGCCAGCCAATCAGCTAGTCAGTCAGTCACCCAGCCAGTCAGTCACCCACCCAGCCAGTCAGTCAGTCTCCCAGTCAGTCAGCTGATCAGCCAGCCAGTCAGTCTCCCAGCTAGTCAGTCTCCCAGCTAGTCAGTCTCCCAGCCAGTCAGTCACCCAGCTAGACAGTCTCCCAGCCAGTCAGTCTCCCAGCTAGTCAGTCTCCCAGCTAGTCAGTCTCCCAGCTAGTCAGTCTCCCAGCCAGTCAGTCTCCCAGCTAGTCAGTCTCCCAGTCAGTCAGTCTCCCAGCTAGTCAGTCTCCCAGTCAGTCAGTCTCCCAGCCAGTCAGTCTCCCAGCTAGACAGTCTCCCAGCTAGACAGTCTCCCAGCTAGTCAGTCTCCCAGCTAGTCAGTCTCCCAGCCAGTCAGTCACCCAGCTAGACAGTCTCCCAGCCAGTCAGTCTCCCAGCTAGTCAGTCTCCCAGCTAGTCAGTCTCCCAGCCAGTCAGTCTCCCAGCTAGTCAGTCTCCCAGCCAGTCAGTCTCCCAGCCAGTCAGTCACCCAGCTAGTCAGTCTCCCAGCCAGTCAGTCTCCCAGCCAGTCAGTCTCCCAGCTAGTCAGTCTCCCAGCTAGTCAGTCTCCCAGCCAGTCAGTCTCCCAGCCAGTCAGTCTCCCAGCTAGTCAGTCTCCCAGCTAGTCAGTCTCCCAGCTAGTCAGTCTCCCAGCTAGTCAGTCTCCCAGCCAGTCAGTCTCCCAGCTAGTCAGTCTCCCAGCCAGTCAGTCTCCCAGCCAGTCAGTCTCCCAGCCAGTCAGTCTCCCAGCCAGTCAGTCTCCCAGCTAGTCAGTCTCCCAGCTAGTCAGTCTCCCCAGCTAGTCAGTCTCCCAGCCAGTCAGTCTCCCAGCTAGTCAGTCTCCCAGCCAGTCAGTTCTCCCAGCCAGTCAGTCTCCCAGCCAGTCAGTCTCCCAGCCAGTCAGTCTCCCCAGCCAGTCGTCTCCCAGCTAGTCGTCTCCCAGCCAGTCAGTCTCCCAGCTAGTCAGTCTCCCAGCTAGTCAGTCTCCCAGCCAGTCAGTCTCCCAGCCAGTCAGTCTCCCAGCCAGTCAGTCTCCCAGCTAGTCCGTCTCCCAGCTAGTCAGTCTCCCAGCTAGTCAGTCTCCCAGCCAGTCAGTCACCCAGCTAGACAGTCTCCCAGCCAGTCAGTCTCCCAGCTAGTCAGTCTCCCAGCTAGTCAGTCTCCCAGCTAGTCAGTCTCCCAGCCAGTCAGTCTCCCAGCTAGTCAGTCTCCCAGCCAGTCAGTCTCCCAGCCAGTCAGTCACCCAGCTAGTCAGTCTCCCAGCCAGTCAGTCTCCCAGCCAGTCAGTCTCCCAGCTAGTCAGTCTCCCAGCTAGTCAGTCTCCCAGCCAGTCAGTCTCCCAGCTAGTCAGTCTCCCAGCTAGTCAGTCTCCCAGCCAGTCAGTCTCCCAGCCAGTCAGTCTCCCAGCCAGTCAGTCTCCCAGCTAGTCAGTCTCCCAGCTAGTCAGTCTCCCAGCTAGTCAGTCTCCCAGCCAGTCAGTCTCCCAGCTAGTCAGACTCCCAGCTAGTCAGTCTCCCAGCCAGTCAGTCTCCCAGCTAGTCAGTCTCCCAGCCAGTCAGTCTCCCAGCTAGTCAGTCTCCCAGCCAGTCAGTCTCCCAGCTAGTCAGTCTCCCAGCCAGTCAGTCTCCCAGCTAGTCAGTCTCCCAGCTAGTCAGTCTCCCAGCTAGTCAGTCTCCCAGCCAGTCAGTCTCCCAGCTAGTCAGTCTCCCAGCCAGTCAGTCTCCCAGCTAGTCAGTCTCCCAGCTAGTCAGTCTCCCAGCTAGTCAGTCTCCCAGCCAGTCAGTCTCCCAGCTAGTCAGTCTCCCAGCTAGTCAGTCTCCCAGCTAGTCAGTCTTCCCAGCCAGTCAGTCTCCCAGCTAGACAGTCTCCCAGCCAGTCAGTCTCCCAGCTAGTCAGTCTCCCAGCTAGTCAGTCTCCCCAGCTAGTCAGTCTCCCAGCCAGTCAGTCTCCCAGCCAGTCAGTCTCCCAGCCAGTCAGTCTCCCAGCCAGTCAGTCTCCCAGCTAGTCAGTCTCCCAGCTAGTCAGTCTCCCAGCTAGTCAGTCTCCCAGCTAGTCAGTCTCCCAGCCAGTCAGTCTCCCAGCCAGTCAGTCTCCCAGCTAGTCAGTCTCCCAGCTAGTCAGTCTCCCAGCCAGTCAGTCTCCCAGCCAGTCAGTCTCCCAGCCAGTCAGTCTCCCAGCCAGTCAGTCTCCCAGCCAGTCAGTCTCCCAGCCAGCCAGTCAGTCTCCCAGCCAGCCAGTCAGTCTCCCAGCTAGTCAGTCTCCCAGCTAGTCAGTCTCCCAGCTAGTCAGTCTCCCAGCTAGTCAGTCTCCCAGCTAGTCAGTCTCCCAGCTAGTCAGTCTCCCAGCTAGACAGTCTCCCAGCTAGTCAGTCTCCCAGCTAGTCAGTCTCCCAGCTAGACAGTCTCCCAGCTAGACAGTCTCCCAGCTAGTCAGTCTCCCAGCTAGACAGTCTCCCAGTGAGCAGTCATCCAGCCACCCCAGTGTTACATGATGTTGTTGTCTCCTCTCCCAGTATGTTTGATGTAGTTGTGTGACCTCTCTCTCTCTCTTCTCTCCCAGTATGTTTGATGTAGGTGGCCAGAGAGATGAGAGGAGAAAATGGATCCAATGCTTTAATGGTGAGTTGGATGTTTTCTCCCTGACTAGAAAAGTGACCTGATCAGACAGTTGGTGTGTCTGGTCTTCTAACCCCTCTCCCCTCCTATCAATGTGGCTGCTATCATCTTCTAAACTCTCCCCTCCTATCCTCTCATATCCTATCATCTCCTCTAGAAGTGACTGCTATCATCTTCCAAACTCTCCTCTCCTCTCCTCTAGAAGTGACTGCTATCATCTTCCAAACTCTCCTCTCCTCTCCTCTAGAAGTGACTGCTATCATCTTCCAAACTCTCCTCTCCTCTCCTCTAGAAGTGACTGCTATCATCTTCTTAACTCCTCCTCTCCTCTGTGTAGATGTGACTGCTATCATCTTCCAAACTCTCCTCTCCTCTCCTCTAGAAGTGACTGCTATCATCTTCCAAACTCTCCTCTCCTCTCCTCTAGAAGTGACTGCTATCATCTTCTTAACTCCTCCCTCTCCTCTGTGTAGATGTGACTGCTATCATCTTAACTCCTCCCTCTCCTCTGTGTAGATGTGACTGCTATCATCTTCTTAACTCCTCCTCCTCTGTGTAGATGTGACTGCTATCATCTTAACTCCTCCTCCTCTGTGTAGATGTGACTGCTATCTTCTTAACTCCTCCTCTCCTCTGTGTAGATGTGACTGCTATCATCATCTTAACTCCTCCTCTCCTCTGTGTAGATGTGACTGCTATCATCTTAACTCCTCCTCTCCTCTGTGTAGATGTGACTGCTATCATCATCTTAACTCCTCCTCTCCTCTGTGTAGATGTGACTGCTATCATCTTAACTCCTCCTCTCCTCTGTGTAGATGTGACTGCTATCATCTTCCAAACTCTCCTCTCCTCTCCTCTAGAAGTGACTGCTATCATCTTCCAAACTCCTCCCTCTCTCTCCTCTAGAAGTGACTGCTATCATCTTCCAAACTCTCCTCTCCTCTCCTCTAGAAGTGACTGCTATCATCTTCTTAACTCCTCCTCTCCTCTGTGTAGATGTGACTGCTATCATCTTCCAAACTCTCCTCTCCTCTCCTCTAGAAGTGACTGCTATCATCTTCCAAACTCTCCTCTCCTCTCCTCTAGAAGTGACTGCTATCATCTTCTTAACTCCTCCTCTCCTCTGTGTAGATGTGACTGCTATCATCTTAACTCCTCCTCTCCTCTGTGTAGATGTGACTGCTATCATCTTCTTAACTCCTCCTCTCCTCTGTGTAGATGTGACTGCTATCATCTTAACTCCTCCTCTCCTCTGTGTAGATGTGACTGCTATCATCTTAACTCCTCCTCTCCTCTGTGTAGATGTGACTGCTATCATCTTCTTAACTCCTCCTCTCCTCTGTGTAGATGTGACTGCTATCATCTTAACTCCTCCTCTCCTCTGTGTAGATGTGACTGCTATCATCTTAACTCCTCCTCTCCTCTGTGTAGATGTGACTGCTATCATCTTCTTAACTCCTCCTCTCCTCTGTGTAGATGTGACTGCTATCTTCTTAACTCCTCCTCTCCTCTGTGTAGATGTGACTGCTACATCTTAACTCCTCCCTCTCCTCGTGTAGATGTGACTGCTATCATCTTCTTAACTCCTCCTCTCCTCTGTGTAGATGTAGACTGGTATCATCTTAACTCCTCCTCTCCTCTGTGTAGATGTGACTGCTATCATCTTAACTCCTCCTCTCCTCTGTGTAGATGTGACTGCTATCATCTTAACTCCTCCCTCTCCTCTGTGTAGATGTGACTGCTATCATCTACTCCTCCTCTCCTCTGTGTAGATGTGACTGCTATCATCTTAACTCCTCCTCTCCTCTGTGTAGATGTGACTGCTATCATCATCTTAACTCCTCCTCTCCTCTGTGTAGATGTGACTGCTATCATCTTAACTCCTCCTCTCCTCTGTGTAGATGTGACTGCTATCATCTTAACTCCTCCTCTCCTCTGTGTAGATGTGACTGCTATCATCTTCTTAACTCCTCCTCTCCTCTGTGTAGATGTGACTGCTATCACTCTTCTTAACTCCTCCTCTCCCTCTGTGTAGATGTGACTGCTATCATCTTCTTAACTCCTCCTCTCCTCTGTGTAGATGTGACTGCTATCATCTTCTTAACTCCTCCTCTCCTCTGTGTAGATGTGACTGCTATCTTCTTAACTCCTCCTCTCCTCTGTGTAGATGTGACTGCTATCATCTTCTTAACTCCTCCTCTCCTCTGTGTAGATGTGACTGCTATCATCTTAACTCCTCCTCTCCTCTGTGTAGATGTGACTGCTATCTTCTTAACTCCTCCTCTCCTCTGTGTAGATGTGACTGCTATCTTCTTAACTCCTCCTCTCCTCTGTGTAGATGTGACTGCTATCTTCTTAACTCCTCCTCTCCTCTGTGTAGATGTTACTGCTATCATCTTAACTCCTCCTCTCCTCTGTGTAGATGTGACTGCTATCTTCTTAACTCCTCCTCTCCTCTGTGTAGATGTGACTGCTATCATCATCTTAACTCCTCCTCTCCTCTGTGTAGATGTGACTGCTATCATCATCTTAACTCCTCCTCTCCTCTGTGTAGATGTGACTGCTATCATCTTAACTCCTCCTCTCCTCTGTGTAGATGTGACTGCTATCTTCTTAACTCCTCCTCTCCTCTGTGTAGATGTGACTGCTATCATCTTCTTAACTCCTCCTCTCCTCTGTGTAGATGTGACTGCTATCTTCTTAACTCCTCCTCTCCTCTGTGTAGATGTGACTGCTATCATCATCTTAACTCCTCCTCTCCTCTGTGTAGATGTGACTGCTATCATCTTAACTCCTCCTCTCCTCTGTGTAGATGTGACTGCTATCATCATCTTAACTCCTCCTCTCCTCTGTGTAGATGTGACTGCTATCATCTTAACTCCTCCTCTCCTCTGTGTAGATGTGACTGCTATCATCTTAACTCCTCCTCTCCTCTGTGTAGATGTGACTGATATCATCTTTGTGGTTGCAGCAGCTACAACATGGTCTAAGGGGAGGACAACAACACCAACAGGCTACGGGAAGCCCTGGACCTCTTCCGCAGTATCTGGAATAACAGGTCTGTTTAGAACTATATCTACATATAACCCTCTAGCCCTGGACCTCTTCCGCAGTATCTGGAATAACAGGTCTGTTTAGAACTATATCTACATATAACCCTCTAGCCCTGGACCTCTTCCGCAGTATCTGGAATAACAGGTCTGTTTAGAACTATATCTACATATAACCCTCTAGCCTGGACCTCTTCCGCAGTATCTGGAATAACAGGTCTGTTTAGAACTATATCTACATATAACCCTCCTAGCCCTGGACCTCTTCCGCGAGAGTATCTGGAATAACAGGTCTGTTTAGAACTATATCTACATATAACCCTGGACCTCTTCCGCAGTATCTGGAATAACAGGTCTGTTTAGAACTATATCTACATATAACCCTCTAGCCCTGGACCTCTTCCGCAGTATCTGGAATAACAGGTCTGTTTAGAACTATATCTACATATAACCCTCTAGCCCTGGACCTCTTCCGCAGTATCTGGAATAACAGGTCTGTTTAGAACTATATCTACATATAACCCTCTAGCCCTGGACCTCTTCCGCAGTATCTGGAATAACAGGTCTGTTTAGAACTATATCTACATATAACCCTCTAGCCCTGGACCTCTTCCGCAGTATCTGGAATAACAGGTCTGTTTAGAAGCCCTGGACCTCTTCCGCAGTATCTGGAATAACAGGTCTGTTTAGAACTATATCTACATATAACCCTCTAGCCCTGGACCTCTTCCGCAGTATCTGGAATAACAGGTCTGTTTAGAACTATATCTACATATAACCCTCTAGCCCTGGACCTCTTCCGCAGTATCTGGAATAACAGGTCTGTTTAGAACTATATCTACATATAACCCTCTAGCCCTGGACCTCTTCCGCAGTATCTGGAATAACAGGTCTGTTTAGAACTATATCTACATATAACCCTGGACCTCTTCCGCAGTATCTGGAATAACAGGTCTGTTTAGAACTATATCTACATATAACCCTCTAGCCCTGGACCTCTTCCGCAGTATCTGGAATAACAGGTCTGTTTAGAACTATATCTACATATAACCCTCTAGCCCTGGACCTCTTCCGCAGTATCTGGAATAACAGGTCTGTTTAGAACTATATCTACATATAACCCCTAGCCCTGGACCTCTTCCGCAGTATCTGGAATAACAGGTCTGTTTAGAACTATATCTACATATAACCCTCTAGCCCCTGGACCTCTTCCGCAGTATCTGGAATAATAGGTCTGTTTGAGAACTATATCTACATATAACCTCTAGCCCTGGACCTCTTCCGCAGTATCTGGAATAACAGGTCTGTTTAGAAGCCCTGGACCTCTTCCGCAGTATCCAGAATAACAGGTCTGTTTAGAACTATATCTACATATAACCCTCTAGCCCTGGACCTCTTCCGCAGTATCTGGAATAACAGGTCTGTTTAGAAGCCCTGGACCTCTTCCGCAGTATCTGGAATAACAGGTCTGTTTAGAACTATATCTACATATAACCCTCTAGCCCTGGACCTCTTCCGCAGTATCTGGAATAACAGGTCTGTTTAGAACTATATCTACATATAACCCTGGACCTCTTCCGCAGTATCTGGAATAACAGGTCTCTTTAGAACTATATCTACATATAACCCTGGACCTCTTCCGCAGTATCTGGAATAACAGGTCTGTTTAGAACTATATCTACATATAACCCTCTAGCCCTGGACCTCTTCCGCAGTATCTGGAATAACAGGTCTGTTTAGAACTATATCTACATATAACCCTGGACCTCTTCCGCAGTATCTGGAATAACAGGTCTGTTTAGAACCCTGAATATACTCCATAGAAGACTGGCTGTATATGTCATAGTACTTGAATCAGTAGAGCCGACATTCCTATTTAAGCCACCATTTTGTGATGGGTGGACCGGACCAGCGGTCATATTGAGTGTAGAAGGAGGAAGTTCTGGACTCTGTGTGATTCTAATTCTATGGTGTGTACAAGGTGTTCCCTTCTGATTAACGGTAAGGCCAACATTTCAACCATGCAGAACAATTTAGAATCTACAGAATAACAGAAGGTTACTAGAACTAGACTGTTGAATATTGCCCATAAATCTAACACAATCAACTCTGGGTCCCATGTGGCTCAGTTGGTAGAGCATGGGGCTTGCAACGCCAGGGTTGTGGGTTTGATTCCCACGGGGGAAGGGGGGGGACCAGTACGAAAAAATGTATGCGCTCAATACTGTAAGTCGCTCTGGATAAGAGCGTCTGCTAAATGACAAAAATGTTAACTCTCTACGCTAGGAACGAGACTATTGGAATATGCCCGTCAATCTAACACAGTCAACTCTTTACTAGAGCTATAATATATAATAATAATATGCCATTTATCAGACACTTTTTTTATCCGCGACTTACAGTCATGCGTGCATTTTTCACGTATGAGTGGTTCCGGGAACTGAACCCACTACCCTGCAACATGTTCTAACAACCAACCTATAAGTGAACCTGCCGATGCTGTATTCTAATGACGTCTGTGTGTTTTCCTCCAGGTGGTTACCTTTGCACCATATCGGTCATTATTATTTCTGAACAAGCAGGACATGTTGGCTGAGAAAGTGTTAGCTGGAAAATCCAAAATTGAAGACTACTTCCCTGAATATGCTCGCTACACCATACCAAATGAAGGTAGGTAGTCTACTACACTCCACACCATTACCAGGTGAAGGAAGGCACTGCACTGCACATATGTGCCAACGTCGTATCCTGTTGAATAGAGCACTGCTCAAATCAATAGAGCACTGCTCAAATCAATAGAGCGCTGCTCAAATCAATAGAGCGCTGCTCAAATCAATAGAGCGCTGCTCAAATCAATAGAGCGCTGCTCAATAGAAATGTCTGCTCAAATCAATAGAGCATGCTCAAATCAATAGAGCGCTGCTCAAATCAATAGAGTGCCGCTGCTCAAATCAATAGAGCGCTGCTCAAATCAATAGAGCGCTACTCAAATCAATAGTAGCTGCTCAATCAATAGAGCGCTGCTCAAATCAATAGAGCGCTGCTCAAATCAATAGAGCGCTGCTCAAATCAATAGAGCGCTGCTCAAATCAATAGAGCGCTGCTCAAATCAATAGAGCGCTGCTCAAATCAATAGAGCGCTGCTCAAATCAATAGAGCGCTGCTCAAATCAATGAAGTGTTCTTCAAGACCCCCAGTACCACACAAAGCAGACGTCCTACACAACATCTCGGGGGGTGCTATTGAGCCAATGTTCCTATTGAAACAGAACATTGTCACTCTAATAGTGTCGCTCTTCAGGCAGTTGAACCTGAAGTGTGTTTTGTCCATCTCTCTGTTCTACAGCAACTCCTGAACCTCGTAGAAGACCCAAAAGTGACCAGAGCCAAGTTTTTTTCATCCGAGGGAAAGTTCCTGGTAAGGATTCCAATATTCATATTGAAATGTCTGTTTTAAAGCTATAGTCTGGGATTTGAGAAACTACAAAAATGGCTACACAGTAGCTGTACACTGTAGCTTTAAAGTCCATTTTTAATAGCTGTTTTTAAAACTGTGATAACCCTACCCTAATCTAACATGCCCTCACCCCCTCTCCCTCCCTCCCCAGAGGATCAGCGCACAGCCAGTGGAGATGGCAGACATTACTGCTACCCTCACTTCACCTGTGCTGTGGACACGGAGAACATCAGGAGAGTCTTCACCCACTGTCGAGATATCATTCAGAGGATGTACCTGCGGCAGTACGAACTCTTGTGATGGGATGGACTACACAAACACACACACACACACACACACACACACACACACACACACACACACACACACACACAGTACAGACACACACACACACACACACAGTACAGACACACACACACACACACACACACAGTACAGACACACACACACACAAACACACACAGCTCCATCAAGCCCTTCTGGGGTTTTATTCAACCATTCTGCATCCTCAACCCCAAAACCCAGCCCGCCCCTTCTAGGAAGTACTACTGAAGTCTGTCATCCTATTTTTCCTCTTTTGAAAAACTGTTTCATCCTTTTTCACTGACAGGATGGAAGGAAGGAAGAGAGAGGGGAACCTTTTTGGATGTCTTTCTTTTTTCTCTCTTGAATGATTTGATTTGTCATTCCTGAGGTTAACTCAACCTCCTCTTCCTCCTCCTCCTCCTCCTCCTCCTCACATCCTGTTCTGTGGTTGGACCTGGACTGGACTGGATAGCTGGGCGGGTGGTGGTGTGTGTTGAGAGAGACACCCACAAGACTTCCGGGTATCGGGCAGCGCACGTGTGTCTGTTTGTGTGTCAACTGCAAGTTGGAGCTGGCATCGCCCCTGCTCCCTCCGACCCCCTGCCCCCACATCAGAGCGATCTTTCTACTTCTCCTCTCTGACATGACAGACAGCTAGATAACGTGGACGGAGAGAGGGAGAGGAGGAGGGAAGAGACAGACGATGAAGACAGAGATAATGCACTTTGCTTATCAGGTTGCTTTTAATACCTTATTTTTTGAAGAAGTATAAACACAATGTAGCATCACAATATTTCTAACTCTGTTTTACACTGTATAGTGTTTAGCGAGTTGCAGGTGGACTAAGGGAGGTAGGGATGGAGAGACTCTGGCCTCCTGTTGTGTGAGAGGCCTTGCGAAGGACTGATACAGAATGGGGGGACGAGAGAAGGAAAGTCATGAAGGACCTAATGAAGAATGAAAGGACTGAACTCTGCACCTTAGCCTCTGTCGCTGCTTTCTGCCTCGCGTGACATGGCCATAAAAGGAACAACTAACTTCAACACACTGACTGATCAACAACCATCCTTTTTATCTTCTAAGTGATTGGGGAACATCTTCTATGATGGGGGGACATCTTCTATGACGGGGGGGGGGGCATCTTCTATGACAGAGGGGGGGACATATTTTATGACAGAGGGGGGGACATCTTTTATGACGGGGGGGACATCTTCTATGACAGAGGGGGGAGACATCTTTTATGACAGAGGAGGGGACATTTTCTATGACAGAGCGGGGGACATCTTCTATGACAGGGGGGGGACATCTTCTATGACAGAGGGGGGGACATCTTCTGGAGACAGAGGGGGACATCTTCTATGACAGAGGGGGGGACATCTTCTATGACAGAGGGGGACATCTTCTATGACAGAGGGGGAGGACATCTTCTATGACAGAGGGGGAGGACATATTTTATGACAGGGGGGAGCATCTTCTATGACAGAGGAGGACATCTTCTATGAGGGGGGACATTTTCATGACGGGGAGACATCTATGACAGAGGGGGAGAGGACATCTTCTATAACGGGGGGACATCTTCTATGACAGAGGGGGGAGCATCTTCTATGACAGAGGGGGGGGACATCTTCTATGACAGAGGGGGGACATATTCTACTTGACAGAGGGGGGGGACATCTTCTATGACGGGGGACGGGACATCTTCTATGACGGGGACGGAGTATCTTCTATGACGGGGGGCGGGACATCTTCTATGACGGGGGGAATCTTCCATGACAGAAGGGGGGAGTGGGACATCTTCCATGACGGGGGGAGGGAATAGTCTAATGACAGAAGGGGGAGGGGCAAGAGAGGAAATGATAGTCATTATTATAGTTTTTTTTGTAACTCTGAACTGTGCAAGGCTTCGTGATTTATCCTGTACAGACTGTGAAAATGTAATATTATTTTGTACAACTACTTTATTGAAAGAAAAACAAATCTACTTGTAGATCTTTGTGCCTTGATTATGGCTGTACCTTGAGCTGGGAGTACAGTATGTTCTCTGCCACCCCTTGACCTCGCGCTGTACAGCTTGATGTCAACAACCTCTCTAAGGAACACATGCAGTAGTGAAGATCAGACCCCGATGAGGTGATCTCTGACTGCAGTGAAGATCAGACCGATGAGGTGACTCTCTGACTGCAGTGAAGATCAGACCGATGTGGTGACTCTCTGACTGCAAAGTGAAGATCAGACCGATGAGGTGACTCTCTGACTGCAGTGAAGATCAGACCGATGAGGTGACTCTCTGACTGCAGTGAAGATCAGACCGATGAGGTGACCCTCTGACTGCAGTGAAGATCAGACCGATGAGGTGACTCTCTGACTGCAGTGAAGATCAGACCGATGAGGTGACCCTCTGACTGCAGTGAAGATCAGACCGGAATGAGGTGACTCTGACTGCAGTGAAGATCAGACCCGATGAGGTGACTCTCTGACTGCAGTGTAGATCAGACCGATGAGGTGACTCTGACTGCAGTGAAGATCAGACCGATGAGGTGACTCTGACTGCAGAAGATCAGACCGATGAGGTGACTCTCTGACTGTAGCAGTGAAGATTCAGACCAAGGAGGTGACTCTCTGACTGCAGTGAAGATCAGACCGATGAGGTGACCTCTGTCTGTAGTGTTGTAGAGACTCCACTTTCTCTTTACAGGTTTTCTGCTTTATAATAAAAAGAAAAGGAATATGCTTGTTTAGTAAAACATATTTTTTTTTTTTTAAATAGGTTAAAAAAAAATCCTAAAAAAACTGTATACATTATGCCAAATGAACCACTGACCGCGAGGCGGAAGATGAGATGTTGCAGTGAATGAAGCACATGGTTGGCACCCATTCCCTATATAGTGCACTACTTTTGACCAGGACCCATGGAGATCTACTCAAAAGTAGTGCCCACATCGGAAATAGGCTGCCATACGGGACTCTATCCAGTTTTTTCTCCTTTTTAAATGTTTTAATTTCACAGCTTTAAAGAGAGAAAAAAACCTTGCAACCTGGGTGTTGTTTTTGAATAGGAACCAACTCTTTTTCAATATGATGAAGTATGTCTGAGAATCTGTACATGTATGACGTCTGTTCCTGTGCATGTGTACATAAAACGAAGATGGACTCAGAGTCGCATTGTGTGTATGGTAAGTTGCTGAAGGAAGAGAGCGGAGTGTACGTGCGTTGTGTTACCCTTTTATAAATGTATGTACATTTATAGGTCTATATAAATATATACGCATGTACCAAAGATACATGTTTAGCGATGTGTGTCAGAGAGAGAGAGAGAGAGAGAGAGAGAGCGAGAGAGAGAGAGCCGTAGAGAGAGAGACTCTGAGAGAGAGAGAGAGAGAGAGAGAGAGAGAGAGAGAGAGAGAGAGACTCTGAGAGAGACGTTGGAATGGTTGGTTTTGACCCAACTCCAACCAAATGTAAATCAAAACTACGAGACGATCTGGAACTGACGTCTGTCCTCAGTGGGGACTGACTGAAAGCTGTTGGTATGAAACAACCCTTGTCTGGCCCGGTTGACCTGTTTGCTAGGGGACGATCAGTGACTCAAATGTTTTTTTTCTTTCTTTAAATAAAGAGGCACATTAGAACATTGGTTTTATTTCCACTGTGGGGTTCATGTTCCATGGGGGTCTAGTCTCTATAGTGTGTCTAGTCTCTATAGTGTGTCTAGTCTCTATAGTGTGTCTAGTCTCTATAGTGTGTCTAGTCTCTATAGTGTGTCTAGTCTCTATAGTGTCTCTATAGTGTCTCTATAGTGTGTCTAGTCTCTATAGTGTCTCTATAGTGTGTCTAGTCTCTATAGTGTCTCTATAGTGTGTCTAGTCTCTATAGTGTCTCTATAGTGTGTCTAGTCTCTATAGTGTCTCTATAGTGTGTCTAGTCTCTATAGTGTGTCTAGTCTCTATAGTGTCTCTATAGTGTGTCTAGTCTCTATAGTGTGTCTAGTCTCTATAGTGTGTCTAGTCTCTATAGTGTGTCTAGTCTCTATAGTGTCTCTATAGTGTCTAGTTTCTATAGTGTCTAGTCTCTATAGTGTCTCTATAGTGTTCTCTATAGGTGTCTAGTCTCTATAGTGTGTCTAGTCTCTATAGTTGTATCTATAGTGTGTCTAGTCTCATAGTGTATCTATAGGGTGTCTAGTCTCTGCTATAGTGTGTGTAGTCTCTATAGTGTCTTTGGGTGTGTCTAGTCTCATATAGTGTGTCTAGTCTCTATAGTGTATCTATAGTGTGCTAGCTCCTATAGTGTCATCTATAGTGTGTCTAGTCTCTATAGTGTGTCTAGGTCTCTATAGTGTCTAGTCTCTATAGTGTCTCTAGTGTGTCTAGTCTCTATAGTGTATCATAGTGTGTCCTAGTCTCTATAGTGTCTCTATAGTGTGTCTAGTCTCTATAGTGTCTCTATAGTGTGTCACAGTCTATAGTGTCTCTATAGTGTGTCTAGTCTCTATAGTGTCTCTATAGTGTGTCTAGTCTCTATAGTGTGTCTCTATAGTGTGTCTAGTCTCATATAGTGTCTCTATAGTGTGTCTAGTCTCTATAGTGTCTCTATAGTGTGTCTAGTCTCTATAGTGTCTCTATAGTATCTCTATAGTGTGTCTAGTCTCTATAGTGTCTCTATAGTGTGTCTAGTCTCTATAGTGTGTCTAGTCTCTATAGTGTGTCTAGTCTATAGTGTCTCTATAGTGTGTCTAGTCTCTATAGTGTCTCTATAGTGTGTCTCTATAGTGTGTCTAGTCTCTATAGTGTCTCTATAGTGTGTCTAGTCTCTATAGTGCTCTATAGTGTGTCTAGTCTCTATGAAGTGTCTCTATAGAGTGTGTATAGTCTCTATAGTGTCTCTAGTAGTGTCTAGTCTCTATAGTGTCTCTATAGTGTGTCTAGTCTCTATAGTGTCTCTATAGTGTGTCTAGTCTATAGTGTGTCTAGTCTCTATAGTGTGTCTAGTCTCTATAGTGTGTCTAGTCTCTATAGTCTCTATAGTGTGTCTAGTCTCTATAGTGTCTCTATAGTGTGTCTAGTCTCTATAGTGTCTCTATAGTGTGTCTCTATAGTGTGTCTAGTCTCTATAGTGTCTCTATAGTGTGTCTAGTCTCTATAGTGTCTCTATAGTGTCTCTAGTGTGTGTCTAGTCTCTATAGTGTCTATGGTCTATAGTGTGTCTAGTCTCATAGTGTCTCTATAGTGTGTCACAGGTCTCTATAGTGTCTCTATAGGGTGTGTCTAGTCTCTATAGTGTTCTAAGTGTGTCTCATAGTGTCTCTATAGTGTGTCTAGTCTCTATAGTGTGTCTATCTCTATAGTGTGTCTGGTCCTATGTGTCTCTATAGTGTGTCTAGTCTCTATAGTTTATCTATAGTGTGTCTAGTCTCTAGTAGTGTCTCTATAGTGTGTCTAGTCTCTATAGTGTATCTATAGTGTGTCCTAGTCTCTATAGTGTCTCTATAGTGTGTCTAGTCTCTATAGTGTCTAGTCTCTATAGTGTCTCTATAGTGTCTCTATAGTGTGTCCTAGTCTCTATAGTGTCTCTATAGTGTGTCTAGTCTCTATAGTGATTTCTCTATAGTGTGTCTAGTCTATGTATCTATAGTGTTAGTCTCTATAGTGTGTCTAGTCTCTATAGTGTCTCTATAGTGTGTCTAGTCTCTATAGTGTCTCCCTAGGGTGTCTAGTCTCTATAGTGTATCTTAAGGTAGTGTCTAGTCTCTATAGTGTGTCTAGTCTCTATAGTGTTCTAGTCTCTCATAGTGTGTCTAGTCTCTATAGTGTGTCTAGTCTCTATAGTGTCTCTATAGTGTGTCTAGTCTCTATAGTGTATCTATGTGTGTCTAGTCTCTATAGTGTCTCTATAGTGTGCTAGTCTCTATATGTGTCAGTCTATAGTGTCTCTAGTGTGTGTGTCTCTATAGTGTCTCTATAGTGTGTCTCTATAGTGTCTCTATAGTGTGTCTAGTCTTATAGTGTCTCTATAGTGTCTCTATAGTGTGTCTAGTCTCTATAGTGTCTCTATATTGTGTCTAGTCTCTATAGTGTCTCTATAGTGTGTCTAGTCTCTATAGTGTCTATAGTGTGTATAGTCTCTATAGTGTCTCTATAGTGTGTCTAGTCTCTATAGTGTCTCTATAGTGTGTCTAGCTCTATAGTGTCTCTATAGTGTGTCTAGTCTATGGTGTCTAGTCTTTATGGTGTGTCTAGTCTCTATAGTGTCTCTATAGTGTCTCATAGTGTGTCTAGTCTCTATAGTGTGTCTAGTCTCTATAGTGTCTATAGTGTGTCTAGTCTCTATAGTGTGTCTAGTCTCTATAGTGTGTCTAGTCTCTCATAGTGTCTATATAGTGTGTCTAGTCTCTATAGTGTCTCTATAGTGTGTCTAGTCTCTATAGTGTCTCTATAGGTGTCTTCTATAGTGTGTCTAGTCTCTATAGTCTCTATAGTGTGAAAATCTAGTCTCTATAGTGTCTCTATGTTGTCTCTATAGTGTGTCTAGTCTCTCATAGTGTGTCTAGTCTATAGTGTCTCTATAGTGTCTATGTGTCTAGTCTCTTATGTCTCTATAGTGTGTCTAGTCTCTATAGTGTGTCTAGTCTCTATAGTGTCTCTATAGTGTGTCTAGTCTCTATAGTGTGTCTAGTCTTATAAGGTGTGTCCTAGTCTCTATAGTGTCTCTATAGTGTGTCCTAGTCTCTATAGTGTCTCTATAGTTGTCTCTATAGTGTGTCTAGTCTCTATAGTGTCTCTATAGTGTGTCTAGTCTCTATAGTTGTCTACCCTATAGTGTGTCTAGTCTCTATAGTGTCTATATGTGTGTCTAGTCTATAGTGTTTTATAGTGTGTCTAGTCTCTATAGTGTCTCTCTCATAGTGTCTAAGTCTATAGGTGTGTCTAGTCCTCAAGTGTCAGTTCTATAGTGTGTCTAGTCTTCTATAAAGTGTCTCTATAGTGTGTCTAGTCTCTATAGTGTCTCTATAGTGTGTCTAGTCTCTATAGGTGTCTAGTCTCTATAGTGTCTAGTCTCTATAAGTGTCTCTATAGTGTGTCTAGTCTATAGTGTGTCTAGTCTCTATAGTGTCTCTATAGTGTGTCTAGTTCTATAGTGTCTCTATAGTGTGTCTAGTCTCTATAGTGTTCACCATAGTGTGTCTAGTCTCTATAGTGTCTCTATAGTGTGTCTAGTCTCTATGTGTGTCTAGTCTCTGTAGTGTGTCTAGTCTCTATAGTGTGTCTAGTCTATAGTGTGTCTAGTCTCTATAGTTCTATAGTGTGTCTAGTTTAGTGTGTCTAGTCTCATAGTGTCTCTATAGTGTGTCTAGTCTCTATAGTGTGTCTAGTCTCTATAGTGTCTCTATAGTGTGTCTAGTCTCTAGGTGTGTCTAGTCTCTCTGGTAGTGTCTGAGTCTCTATAGTGTGTCTAGTCTCTCATAGTGTCTCTATAGTGTGTCAGTCTCTATAGTGTCTCTATAGTGGTGTCTAGTCTCTATAGTGTTCTATAGTGTGTCTAGTCTCTATAGTGTGTCTAGTCTCTCTATAGTGTCTCTATAGTGTGTCTTGTCTCTAGTGTCTCTATAGGTGTTCTAGTCTCTACAGTGTCTCTATAGTGTGTCTAGTCTCTACAGTGTCTCCCATAGTGTGTCTAGTCTCTATAGTGTCTCTATAGTGTGTCTAGTCTCTATAGTGTCTCTATAGTGTGTCTAGTCTCTATAAATTGTCTATAAGGTTTCTCTATAGTGTGTCTTAGTCTCTATAGTGTGTCTAGTCTCTATAGTGTCTCTAGTAGTGTGTCTCTATAGTGTCTCTATAGTGTGTCTAGTCTCTATAGTGTCTCTATAGTGTGTCTAGTCTCTATAGTGACTCTGCATAGTGTGTCTAGTCTCTATAGTGTCTCTAGTGTGTCTAGTCTCTATAGTGTCTCTATAGTGTGTGTCTAGTCTCTCATAGTGTCTCTATAGTGTACCTCTAGTCTCTATAGTGTCTCTATAGTGTGTCTAGTTTCTATAGTGTCTCTATAGTGTGTCTGTCTCTATAGTGTGTCTCTGTCTCTATTAGTGTCTCTTATAGTGTCTCTATAGTGTTGTCTAGTTCTCTATAGTGTGTCTAGTTCTATAGTGTCTCTATAGTGTGAATCTAGTCTCTATAGTGTCTCTGTGTCTGTCTCTATAGTGTCTCTATAGTGTCTCTATAGTGTCTCTATAGTGTGTCCTAGTCTCTATAGGTGTGTCTAGTCTCAGTGTCTCTGCAGGGTGTGTCTAGTCTCTATAGTGTGTCTAGTCTCTATAGTGTCTCTATAGTGTGTCTAGTCTCTATAGTGTGTCTAGTCTCTATAGTGTCTCTATAGTATTGTCTGGTCTCTATAGTGTCTCTGTAGTGTGTCTAGTCTCTATAGTGTGTCTATAGTGTGTCTAGTCTCTATAGTGTCTCTATAGTGTCTATATTATTAATCATTCTCTGCATGTATAGTGTCTCTATGTGTGTCTAGTCTCTATAGTGTGTCTAGTCTCTATAATTATTGTCTGAGTCTCTATAGTGTGTCTAGTCTCTATAGTGTGTCTAGTCTCTATAATGTCTCTATAGTGTGTCTAGTCTCTATAGTGTCTCTATAGTGTCTCTATAGTGTGTCTAGTCTCTATAGTGTTTCTATAGTGTGTCTAGTCTCTATAGTGTCTCTGAATTATTGTCTAGTCTCTATAGTGTCTCTATAGTGTGTCTAGTCTATAGTGTCTCTATAGTGTGTCTAGTCTCTATAGTGTCTCTATGAGTGTGTCTAGTCTATAGTGTGTCTAGTCTCTATAGTGTCTCTATGGTGTGTCTAGTCTCTATAGTGTCTCTATAGTGTGTCTAGTCTCTATAAGTGTCTCTATATAGTGTGTCTAGTCTCTATAGTGTCTCTATAGTGTCTAGTCTCTATAGTGTCTCTGCATAGTATTGACCACAGTCTCTATAGTCTCACCATAGTGTGTGTCTAGTCTATAGTGTGTCTAGTCTCTATAGTGTGTCTAGTCTCTATAGTCTATAGTGTGTCTAGTCTATAGTGTGTCTAGTCTCTATAGTGTCTCTCTGTAATTGTGTCTAGTCTCTATAGTGTCTCTATAGTGTCTAGTCTCTATAATTAATATATAGTGTGTCTAGTCTCTATAGTGTGTCTAGTCTCTATGGTGTGTCTAGTCTCTATAAGGTGTGTCTAGTCTCTATAGTGTCTCTTATAGTGTCTAGTCTCTTATAGTGTCTCTATAGTGTGTCTAGTCTCTATAGTGTCTCTATAGTGTCTAGTCTCTATAGTGTGTCTAGTCTCTATAGTGTCTCTATAGTGTTCTCTTTTGTGTCTAGTCTCTATAGTGGTCTCTATAGTGTGTCTAGTCTCTATAGTGTCTCTATGGTGTCTAGTCTCTATAGTGTGTCTAGTCTCTATAGTGTCTCTATGGTGTGTCTAGTCTCTATAGTGTCTCTATGGTGTGTTCTAGTCTCTATAATTGTCTCTATAGATGTCTCTATAGTGTCTCTATGGTGTGTCACAGTCTCATAGTGTCTCTTATAGTGATTGTCTAGTCTCTGCCATTGTCTCTATAGTTGTGTCTAGTCTCTATTGGTGTCTCTGTAGTGTGTCTAGTCTCTATATTTCTGCCAGTGTGTCTAGTCTCAAATTGTCTCTATAGTGTGTCTAGTCATATAGTCTCTATAGTGTCTCTATAGTGTGTCTAGTCTCTATAGTGTGTCTAGTCTCTATAGTGTGTCTAGTCTCTATAGTGTGTCCTAGTCTCTATTGTGTCTAGTCTCTATAGTCTCTATAATTGTGTAAAGTCTCTATATTTTATTTTATTTTTTATTTCACCTTTATTTAACAGGTAAACAGTTGGAACAGGTTCTCATTTACAGCTGCTGACCTGGCCAAGACAAAGCAAAGTAGTGCAACAAAAACAACACAGAGTTACATATGGGGTAAAAAATAACAAAGTCAGAAAATACAACCCAGAAAATATATATACAGTGTGTGCAAATGTAGCAAATTATTGAGTAAGGCAATAAATAGGCTATAGTACCAGAATAATTACAATAGTATTAACACTGGAATGCTAGATGTGCAAGAGATTATGTGCAAATAGAAATGCTGGGGTGCAAAAGACCAAATTAAAATATTATATAGGATGAGGTAGTTGGGTGGGCTAATTTCCAGATGGGCTGTGTACAGGTGCAGTGATCGGTGAGTGCTCTGACAACTGATGCTTAAAGTTATTGAGGAGATAAAGTCTCCAGCTGAGATTTTTGCAATTAGATTTCCAGTCACATTTGGCATGAGAACTGGAAGGAATGGCGGCCAAGTGTTGGACGGGTGAAGCCAGTGAGATATACTACTGGAGCGCAGACTACGGGTGGGTGCTGCTATAGTGACCAATGAGCCTAAGATAAAGAGGCGAAGGATTTGCCTAGCAGTGATTCATAGATAGCTGGAGCCAGTGGGTTTGACCTTGAACATGTAGTGAGGACCCGGCCAACAGAGCGTACAGGTCTGCAGTGGTGGGTAGTGTATGGGGCTTTGGAAACAAAAGCGGATGGCACTGTGATAGACTACATCCAATTTGCTGAGTAGAGTGTTGGAGGCTATTTTATAAATGACATCACTTAAGTCAAGGATGGGGTAGGATAGTCAGTTCTTTGAGGGCATGTTTGGCAGCATAGAGTGAAGGGGCTTTGTTGCGAAATAGGAAGCCGATTCTAGATTTAACTTGGATTGGAGATTCTTTATGTGAGTCTTGATTGAGTTTGAGTCTAACCAGACACTAGAATGTTGTAGTTGTCCACATACTTTCCTAGGTCAGACGATAAGTGGTGATTCTGGTCGGGTGGGCGGGTGCTGCAGCGTTCGATTGAAAAGCCTGCATTTAGTTTTACTAGTGTTTAAAGAGCAGTTGCAGAAGGCTACTGAAGGATTGTTGTGTGGAAATTGAAGCTCGTTTGGGAAGGTTTATTCATTGCAATTATTGTGAGACAGAATGTATACAAAATGGTATGCGTCTGCGTAGAGAGGTGGATCTGAGAGTCACCAGCAGCAGGCATCATTTGATATACACGGAGCCCAGAGGTGAACCTGTAGCACCCCCATAGAGACTGCCATAGGTCCAGACAACAGGCCCTCCCGATTTGACACACTGAACTCTATCTGAGAAGTAGTTGCAGTGAACCTAGTGAGGCAGTCATTTGAAAAAGGCTATTTAGTCTGCCAATAAGAATACGGTAGTTGACAGGTGAAAGCATAGCCAGTCGATGAAAGCGGCTGCACGAAATTTTGCTCTATTATCAATAGCTTGGTTATAATATTCGTTTAGGACATGAGCGTGGCTGAAGTGCACCCGTGACCAGCTCGGAAACCGGATTGCATAGCGGAAAGGTACGGTGGTATTGAAATGGTCGATGATCATTTATTAACTTGGCTTTCCGAATACTTTTTGCAGGCAGGGCAGATGGATATGGGTCTGCTTGGCAGTTTGGATCTTGAGTGGGCCCCTTTGAAGAGGGGGTGACAGCAACTCATCCTGGGGATCTCCAGGCGTTATGAAAGAGGTTGAACAGACTATTAATGAGGTTGCGACAATTCCAGTGACTAGTTTTAGGAAGAAAGGGTCCAGATTGTCATTGGCTGGTTGGTTATAAGGGTCCAGATTTTGCAGCGCTTTCAAAACATCCCAGCTGTCTGAATTTGTGTGAAGGAGAAGCGGGGGCATGGGCAAGTTGCAGCAGAGGGTGCAGAGTTGGTGGCGGTTAGTGGTAGCCAGATGGAAGCATATGGCCAGCTGTGGCAAATGCTTGTTGAAATTCTCGATTGTTGTAGATTTATCGGTGGTGATAGTGTTTCCTAGCCTCAGTGCAGTGGGCGAGCTGGGGAAGTGCTCTTATTCTCCATGGACTTTACAGTGTCCTAAACTTTTTGGAGTTAGTGCTACAGGATGCAAATTTCTGTTTGAAAAAGTTTGTGCCCTTTCCGGCTGCTTGTGTTTGGAACCTACTTCACAAAAGTTTTGCATATGTGGGGCTATTTGATGCTAATGCCAGCCATACAGGATGTTTTTGTGCTGGTCAAGGAGTCAAGTCTGGGAACCAGGGCTATATCGGTTCTTAGTTCTGTATTTTTGAATAGGGCATGTTTATTTAAGATTGAGAGGAAATTACTTTTAAGGAACAACCAGGCATCCTCTACTGTAGTTGTGTCTAGTCTCTATAGTGTCTCTGTAGTGTGTCTAGTCTCTATAGTCTCTATAGTGTGTCTAGTCTCTATAGTGTGTCTAGTCTCTATAGTGTCTAGTCTCTATATTAGTCTCTATAGTGTCTCTATAGTGTGTCTAAGTCTCTATAGTGTCTCTATAGTGTGTCAGTCTCTATAGTGTCTCTATAGTGTGTCTAGTCTCTATAGTGTCTCTATAGTGTGTCTAGTCTCTATAGTGTCTCTATAGTTGTGTCTAGTCTCTATAGTGACTCTATGTGTGTTTAATCTGAATATATAGTGTCTCTATAGTGTGTCTAGTCTCTTTATAGTGTCTCTATAGTTGTCACAATCTCATGAAGTGTGTCTCGTCTCTATAGTGTCTCTTAAGTGTGTCTAGTCTCTATGGTGGGTGTCTAGTCTCTGCCATAATTGTCTCTAGTGTCTCTATAGTTGTGTACAGTTGTATAATGTGGTCTTATAGTGTCTCTATAGTGTGTCTAGTTCTCTATGGTGTCTCTTGTGCTGTCTAGTCTCTATAGTGTCTCTACTGAATTGAATATATAGTGTGTCTAGTCTCTATAGTGTGTCCCAGTCTATGGTGTCTGCCGTTGTCTCTATGGTGTGTCTAGTCTGTAGTGTTGTCTAGTCTTCTATAGTGTGTCTAGTCTATAGTGTCTCTATAGTGTGTCTAGTCACTATGATGTGTCTAGTCTATGGTGTTTCTATCTCAATTGTGTCTGGTCTCTATAGTGTCTCTGTAGGTGTCTAGTCTCCTGCATAGTGTCTAGTCTCTATAGTGTCTCTATGGTGTGTCTGAGTCTCTATAGTGTCTCTATAGTGTGTCTAGTCTCTATAGTGTCTCTATAGTGTGTCTATAGTCTCTATAGTGTCTAGTCTCTTTAAGTGTGTCTAGTCTGTTGTCTCTATAGTGTCTAGTCTCTTGCTGTGTGTCTAGTCTATTTTGGTGTTTTCTAGTCTCAATTGTGTGGTCAGTCTCTATAGTGTCTCTGGGTGTGTCTAGTCTCTAGTGTGGCTTAATTATAAATTTATCTATGGTGTGTCTAGTCTCTATAGTGTGCTCTATAGTGTGTCTGGTCTCTATAGTGTCTCTATAGTGTGGTCACAGTCTCTAGTGTCTCTAGTCTCTATAGTCTCTCTATAGTGTGTTTAGTCATATAATTGTCTCTATAGTGTGTCTAGTCTCTATAGTGCTTACAGATCTCTGTGGTGTCTCTATGGTGTGTCTGGTCTCTATGGTGTCTAGTCTCTGGTCTCTATAAGTGTGTCTAGTCTCTGTAGTGTCTCTGT